>NC_056751.1:237489851-237789851 GCF_019279795.1 Protopterus annectens
TTAAAAAGACTTTAGATCCAAATCTCGAGCCACTTCCTCTACCCATAATGCCATAATCATCCCAATACCTCAGATTGAGTTTGCTGTCTTAAAAGTATCATTATATAATAGTAGAGAAGAGGAGGAATTAAACCAGGGCTCAAAACTGGAACTACAGTTTCCAAAAGTTCATCAAGTCACTCCAGAAATTGACAAAAAGGGGGGAAAGGGGGTGCTGAGGAAGAATGAAAATGAAAATGAAAAAGAATGAAAATGAAAATGAACAACACACAGATGCCTAGTTATGGCAAGTACATAAATTTAATATCTGATGTTGTCCTTTTCACTCTTCCTCAATTTATGGGACCGAGTCCCCAGCTACGTAAATCTTGGGTGGCTCTCCTGGAAGGATATTCCAGAGAACTGCTGAACTAAAGGTAGCTCTGCTTCTGGAGATTATGTTCAATTTGTAATGAGTAATAAAAGCTATGAGCATTGGACCATGTGGCACAATTATCAGTGGAAGTTCTAGACCAGAAGGCAGATAAGGTGGCCACAGATCTATCAGAGTGGACCCTAGGTGGTTTTGGTAAGGGGGGGCCTTGTTGAGAATATATCCAGGAAATGCAATTCCATTTAGCCAATGTAACCTTAGAAACTGGAGAACCCAATTGACTAAATGAAAGAGACAAACAGTTGGTCTGTTTTTCTGAAATATTTTGTTCTGTGCAAGTAAAAATGTAGTCTATGCACATCCAGATGTAGCATGTATCCCCCCTCGTTTGAAAAGTTTTGGAAAGAAGACTGGTAAGTGAATGGTTTGATTTACATTTGACTCAGGCACTATGTTTGGCAGGAAAGAAGGACTGGTTCACAAGGCAACTCTGTCTTTAAGAAAAACTATGTAAGCAACTTTTGATGCCTGGAGTTTGGGAATCCTTTTAACATAAGTAATAGCAACTAAAAAGACCATTTTCCAAGGCAGGAATTTTAAGTCAGCGTTTGCTGAAGGTTCAAAGGGCTGTTGAGTTAAACCTTTAAGTGCTACTGTTAAATCTCAGGGAGATGACGGATCTTTCACTGGAGGTCTAATCAGGAAGGTGTCCTTCAGGAAAGCTTTACATAATTTGGAAGCAGGCAAGCACAAAGCATTGCCTCCTGAATAATAGTTTGATATGGTTATCAACTGTTCTTTCATTGTGGAAAAACTATCCCCATCTTCCTTAAAAGAGAAGCTAAAAGGTCCAGTATAGCAGAAATAGGGAAATGAAGGGATCAATGTCATTTTCAGGGCCCAAAATGAAAATCTTTTCCATTTTCTTTTGTAAATCCTCTTAGTGGAGTCTTGGTGAGGACAAAAGTATATTGTAAACTGGGGAAGGAAGCCTTGGCTGTCTAGCTGTTAATGGAACTGGAGAAAACTAGGTGGTTACTTTGAAGGCTGGGACACTGGGATGTTTTATCCTAAAGGAATGTGACAAAAGGTCTGGACTGAGGTCCAGTATCCAAGGAGAATAACAAAGATGAGACCAAAGGAAGAGAAACTAGACCTGGCAAGGCCAGAAAGGGGAAATGAGGTTAACAGAGCTCTTTAACTGGCTGGCTTTCTGTAAGAATTTTATACTCAAGAGATACTGGGGCATAGCCATAAATGAGACCAGTGGGCCTAACGTGGACTAAAGCATCTCTCAGTGACTTGCCCTGAGGAGGTTAGGGCAAAGCACCTGCTGTGTGTGCTGTTGGGAGAAGCAAAAAGACTGCAGCAAGGTTGACCCCAACAATGGAAAATTTTCTCCACCAGAGACTGATTGAGAGACCATTCCTGAGGCATCAGAATGGGCCTGCTGAGTTTGTCTGCTAGTACACTGGATTTCCCTGGAATGTAAATTGCTACTAGAAAGCAGCTGAAGACCACCTATTGCCACACTTTCATAGCTTCTGAACAAAGGGCGTAAGATCAAGTTCCCTCATGTTTGTTGATGTACTAGACCACGGACATGTTGGTTTGGATTGCAAGAGTCACTAGAGGGAGAAAGTACAGTTGTGTACGTTTACCATAAATGTAGATGTTTGAGTGTATTCACTGTTGCAGTCATTACATTTGGGTAATCTTCTGGCAGGTTGCCCTCAGTTGGCCTGAATTCCAAAGTCTCGGGTCCTGCGTCGGTTGCTGTCTTCCCTTCCATGGTATCAGGTCGTCAGGGGTATAAAACATGCAGCAGACACCATTTACTTTAGTTTTTCTTGCCCCCAATGTCAGGTGCCCCCAAAAAGGTAGCAATATATATATATATATATATATATATATATATATATATATATATATATATATATACACACACACACACACACACACACACACACACACACACACACACACACACACACACACACACACACACACACACGTGCGCGCGCGCACACAAGCAAATACAACACATAGGTTGTAGAAGATAGAGAAGGAAAGATAAACTTCAGAATGACAGGGGGATGGCGGGAGGGTAACCTGGACTGCAACAGTGAATACACTCGAACATCTACATTTATGGTAAGTGGACACAACTGTACTATGTTCTTCGTGTTTCACTGTTGCAGTCATTACATTTGGGTAGAATCCCAAAGCTATGGTTGAGGGGCTGGAGCTAAACAGCATTAGGTGTGGCTATAAGGCCCTGCAGCACTGCAGTGGCAAAGCCTGCCCTGGACTTAAATGTCTTTGGTTGGTACTCTGAGAAAGGCTGCTGAAGTAGCTGCAGCTCTGGTGGAATGAGACCTAATGCCCTTGGGCACAGGTTTACCATGGTGTAAGTAGCAGAAGCAGATGCAGTGGCTTATCCACTTTGAAATTGTCTGCTTTGAAATTGCCTTCCCTTCTGACCCTGCAGCATATGACATTAGTAATTGCTCAGTTTTTCTTAGAGCTTTAGTCCTGCTCAAGTAGAATCTTAGCGGTCTGTGTATGTCCAAGGAATGCAGAATTCTCTCCCCCTTGTTCTGCGGATTTGGATAAAAAGTTGGCAGATGAATTGTTTGGTTAAGAGCCACACTGGAAACCACCTTAGGCATAAAAGTAGGATTTGTCCACAGAGACACCCTGTCTGGGTAAAATATGATAAAAGGCTCTACAGCCATGAGGGCCTGTAGCTCTGAAACTCTTCTTGCTGAAGTAATTGCTGGTAGCAGAGCTATTTTCCATGATAAGAACTTTATATCAGCGGTAGCAGCTGGTACAAATGGAGGCAGGGTGAGCTTTTCCAACACATAACTGAGGTCCCATGAAGGTAATGGTGATCTTCTAGGAGGCCTTAAATTTTTAGCTCCTCTAAGATACTGCTTTAGTAAAGGCTGAGAAAAGATTGGTGGCTCTGTACTGTAATGAGCCGAAATGGCAGAGGCATGGATTTTGATTGATGAGAAAGATAGGCCTTTGTCAAGCATCTCGGTTAAGTATTATAATATCTGAGGAATATTTGGTTCTGCTGTATCAGTTCCTTGTACTTGATTCCAAGCACAGAATCTCTTCCATTTGTCAGCATAAGATTTTCTAGTACTAGGCCTTCTGCCTTCCAAAGTGACATCCATCACAGCTTAACTGAGAGGAGTTGTTTGTATGACTACATGATTAGCCATGCTGCCAGGTTCAGAGTCTGTAGTTGATTGTGCAGGATCTGACTGTTTTGCTGGGACAGTAGTTGTGGTCTTTGAGGCAAGGTCCAAGCTGGGTATTCAGACAAGTTCCTTAGGATTGGGTACCAGTATTGGTGGGGCCAGTCCAGGGCAATTAATATCATCTTTGGCTTCTCTTGTCTGACTTTTAGGAGGACCTTGGGTAGAAGAGGCAGAGAAGGAAAGGCGTAAACTGATAGTTTTTTCCAACTGAAGGATAGGGTGTCCATTTTCCATGCTTGTCTGTGATAAGTCCTTGTGCAGAATCTTTTCAATTGATAATTTTGAGGAGAGGCAAATAGATCTATGTCTGGGCTCACCCATTTCTCTGTTATCATGCTGAAGACTTGTGGATTTAGTTTCCATTCGTGAGGATCCATAAGGTTTCTGCTTAAATTGTCTGCCAAAATGTTTTGTTTTCCTGGCAGGAATTGAGCTTGAAGATGTATTTGGTAGGTCAAAGCTGTGTCCCACAGTGCCATGGCTAATCTGCAAAGGGGGTACGAGTGTGTGCCCCCTTGCTTATTTATATACCTCATCACTGTGGTGTTGTCTGTCTTTATCAGTAGTTGTCCTGGATGAAGTAAGTCCTTGAAGGCTGTTAGGGCATTTTGAACAGCTAGCATCCCTTTCTGGTTGATATGTAGATGCATTTGTTTTGGTGTCCATATGCCCTAAATGCATCTTTCTGCCATGTGGGCCCCCCAGGCATAATCTGATGCGTCTGTTGTTTAAGTTTGGCTGGCAGGAGGTAGAGTGAAGGGCCGTCCCATGTTTTGGTGACATGCCTTTGCCTACCATAGAAACTACTGTTGCAGGCAGGGAATGAGAGGAATCATTGTTTCCAGACTGTGTGCATGTTGACTCCATATACTTTTTAGGCACCACTGAAGTTTCCTCATATGCAGTCTTGCATATGGAATCAGTAGGATGCAGGATGCCGTGAAGCCCAGAGCCTGCAGAATTTGTCTTACAGAAGACTGGGTCTTTGTTGCCATCAGTTTGAAGTAAGTAGTCAGTTGCCTTTGCTCGTCTGGCGTGAGGTAAGCCATCTGGGCAGTTGTATTCAAGCTTGCACCCTAGAATGTTATCTTTTGGGAGGGTACCAGTTGTGATTTTTTTTTTCGTTTATTGTGTACCCTAGGCATGTTAGAAGCCTTTTCACAAACGCCAGGTGTTGAAGAAGAGTGTCCTTGTTCTCGACTTGAATGAGACAGTCGTCCAAGTAAGGATATATTTATATACTTCTTTGTTTGAAAAATGCAATTACTGCTGCCAGGCACTTTGTAAACACCCTGGGTGCAGTAGATAAGCCAAAGGGCAGTGCAGAGAATTGGTAATGCATTAAACCAGCCTTGAATCTGAGGTATCTTCTGCATGATTGTCTTATTGGGACATGCAGGTATGCCTCTTTTAGGTCTAAAGTCACCAGCCAAGCATTCTTGCCCAGCATGGGCAGAAGCTGCTGCAAAGTTCAAAATGGATAAATCCAGTATTGGCCGCCAGGCCTTGTCCTTTCTGGGTACCAAGAACAGTCTTGAGTAAAAACCTTGTCCTTTTTCCTGTTCTGGTACTATCTGAATGGCCCCGATATCCATGAGGGACGTAACCCATTTCAGTGCCTCTGCCCACTGATTTTTTTGCAGATCTGGCCAACCATTTGCCATTGTAAGAGTGTGAAAATGGAATCTGTGTCCCTGTGATACGATGTTTAGTACCCACTTGTCCTGGGTTATTAACTGCCAAGTTTGAGCAAAAAGTGCTAATTTTCCCCCAATGGGTGCTGCCAAAAGATAAGTGCTTGGTGTAGGCAGAGGGAAGTCATTGGGATTGCTTTCTGTAGTTATTCGCTTTATCCCCTCCAGATATGGAGGTGGAAGCACCCCATTGCTTTGACCTGTAGGAATCTTGCGCCTGGTATCTGGAACCCTTAGGGCATCTGGATCTGCCCCTTTGAGCTCTGTCTGATACAGGAAAGGACCAATTTTTTGTAGGCCAGTGTCTACTGAATCTTCGTGGCTGTACTTATAAGAAGTCTTTTAACAGTTTGCATAGACTTAGCTTTGTCTTCCATTTTCTTTAAAACCTCTTCTGCCTTAATACCAAACAGAGAATCATGCTGTAAATGTGCATCTAGCAATTTAGCTTTAACATGATCAGGCATATTTTGTTCCTTTAACCAGACATGCCTCCTAATCACAGATCCAGTAACTGCGGCCCTGCAGGAAGCCTCACTCTAAGGAATCAAAACCACATTGCAAAGTATGCTTTCCAACTTGTTCAGCTGCATGCAATAATTCCTGCAATTCTTTACTTTCTGCACATTCTGAAATCAACATCATTTTCTGTTTCAGCAGTCCCATAACATATTGTTGGTACTTAAGCATATGAAACTGACAGTTTAAGGCCCTGATTGCCAAGGTTGCAGATGTATAAACCTTTTTTCCCATCTGTCCAGTGCCCTTGAATCTCTGTCAGAGAGGGTAGGATTTTTTTTGCTGTTGAGGCCTTAACTCCCTTTGGACCCTGTGAAATAGTTTCAGGATCAGCAGCAGGATTTCTAAATAAAAATTTATGCGAGTCAGGGACCCTGTAATATCTGTCAGGCTTACTGGGAGCCAGAGGTAAGGAGTCAGGGGTCAAGCTTGACTCCGAAAACACATCATCCAATGTCTAAAACAGGGGGAATGGCTAAAGGCCTGTGCTGAGGGAGAAGAAGGAAATCCCTCAGCCTCTTTTTTGATTCTGAGAATTTAACTCTCCCAGGGAAAATGCTCCCTCAAAGTATGCAAGGTTTCTCCAAATGAATAATCCTCCAGAGGAGATGCAGATGGAATAGACTGCTCAGCATCAGAATCCTCATAGGGAGGTATAGATAATTCCTGATCAGAAGAGGAATCAGAAGAAATAGAAACCTGATCTGAAGATTCATAATCAGTGTCTTGCCTAGGACTCTTATCTGGAGGGGGATGGGTACCCCTGATCAAGGTAATAAGGTCTTCAGCCATTTTGATCATCTGATTTTTAGGAATAGAGGCTTGGGCACATGGCTCATGCGTCGGTTTTTTAGTTTTTAGAAGTTGCTTTTGTCTTTGGTTTTGCAGCTGTCGTCGGTTTGATATACAAATGTTGAGGTCTGAATACACCCTCAGAGGCCGGTGCCTGCTCAGCAGCTCCGGATCCATCCGAGGGAGATACATCCGTCGGTCCAATACCTTGAGTATCTTAAGGCATGCCGGACTCCACATGGGTGTCGGCAGAAGCCTGCGACTCGAAGGTAGCAGTTATCAGGGGCTGTGAAAGCGCCTCACTGAGTACCGGTGACTGGCTTAGGAGAAGCTTAGTCGGTTTTGGATCTCGACTGCCTTTCTCTGTCCTTTTCTTTGCGTTTTTTTTATGTACATCGGTAGTTGGCTAGCTATCCGACGACATTTCTGGGTAGTTAAATCTGTTTCCAAAATACTTTGATGCAAAAATATACTGACGCTTAATAGTGCTTTGGTTAAATCTAGCACAAAACCGACAGCCAGGCACGCTGTGATCAGGGCCTATGCAAGGAATACAGTAAAAATGGAAATCCTTATGAGGTATTTGCTTCCCACAAGTAATACAATTATTAACTTTTTCTGACACTGGTAAAAAGCAAGAAAAAAGTTTCCCCAATGGGGTACTTAGCTTTAGTGAAGACTTTGGTTCTGAAACTCAAACTCAAATATTTCAGTAGTCAGCCGACCAGCACTTGTGAAATGCTTCTGCTTCGGGCACCGTGCAGCAAGAAAGACTAAAGGAAATGGCATTGGCTGCATGTTTTATACCCCTGACGACCTGACGTCATGGAAGAGAAGACAGCAACCGACGCAGGACCTAAGACTTTGGAATTCAGGCCGACTGAGGGCAACCTGCCAGCAGATTACCCAAATGTAATGACTGCAACAGTAAAACGAAGAACATCATCTTGAAATGCCTGCAATGTCAGTAGGACTGCTCTCATCTCCAGAACATTCATATAAGAAATGATCTCTTGGGGGTGGGGGCATGTGCCTTGGAATGTCCTTCCCAAGAAATGCCCCCAACCCCAGCCTAGCTGAGAGGCATCTGTGGTCACTGTGGCTACTGGGGGAGACAGAAGCCCTATGCAAATGTCATTTAACTGGATCCACCAGAGAATACTATTTTTGCATACTGGATTCTGACTGAGAAGGATAGGAGATGACCAAGTATAGACCACTGAACAGCTACAGTCCATTGAAGAACACACACAGTAACCTGCTAATACTACAGATGCTGCTATAGAACCCAAGTCTGGCAGAAGGAGCAGGATGAGGAAGAATTTGATGAACCTGAAATTGGATTGTGCATATACAATGAGGAGGTAAAGAAGCAATCTGACTTATTGTGTTTAGATGAGCACCAATGAACTCCATGCTGTGTACTGGTAGCAGCTTTGATTAAGGAATATTGACTGTAATGCCTAATGACTGACAAATCTGGAGCAGATAGTCCCTGGACTGTTTTAGGAGTTGTATGGTTGGGGTGGTGAGAAGCCAGATATCTAGGTATGGAAACACTCCGAATCCTTGCAGTCTCAGGTGAGCGGCTACCACTGCCATACACTTGGTAAAACACCCTTGGAGCTGTGGTCAGTCCAAAGGGCAGGGCTCTGAATTAACAGTGACTGGCTCCCAGCTGAAACCCCAAGTATTTTTGGGAGCATCTGTTTATACTGATGTGATAGTATGCATCCTGAAGACAGACGGAGCACACCCAATCATCATTGGGTAACAGAGGTAAAATGGACTGAGGTGTGACCATTTGGAACTTTAATTTTCTCACAGACTGGTTCAGGTTGCTTAGATCCAAAGTTGGTCTCAGGTCCCCTTTCATCTTTGGCACTGAAAAGAACCTTAAGTAAGTTCCGAATCCTCTCTGGTCTGGTGAGACCTCCAGGATGATTTTTATACAGCAGCTTTTGAATTTCCAGAGCTGCAGCTTATCTATGACTGTGTGGAATGCCTGGAAGCTTTCTTCTTTTTGGAAGATGGTATTCGGGAAAAGGGTATAAAATAACCACTACATATTATTTGTAGCTCTCAGGAATTTTTTTGTTATAGTAGGCCAAGCGTTTGGGTGTGAAGACGAGCATCTTCCAACTGCCTCCAGAGGCGAGCAGTCAGGCAGCACTTCAGGAGTTCTGAAAGGGTCCATCGACAAAGGAATCTCAGAAACCCTGATTTTGCAGGCCTCCTCTGCAATGAGTACAGCGTCTTTATGTCTGAACCCCCTTCTCTGCCTCTGTGGGAATTGTCACTGTGTGAATCCTGGAAAGATCCTTGGGATTTACAGAACCACATTTTCTTGCCTCCTCTTTTGATTCCATGAAAAGGATTTTTGAGGGGTAGAAAAGCAAATCCCTATGGCAGGTAGGGTCTTTCCTTCCTGTTCACTGCAGGAAAGCATTTCTTTCACAGAAGGGCCTAACAAAGATGTTCCATCAAAAGCAGCATTAATTAAAAAAGACTTAAAAGCTCCACAAAGTCACATAACCGCATCCAGGTATGTCTCTTTACAGTTATGCCTGAACCGACGGCCCATGACGTGCCTTCTGCTGCATGAGAAATTAATCTCATTGACACACTGGAAATAGATAAAGATTTGGCCAGTCTTTGTAATCTTCTGCAGACAAGGAATCTGAGAAAGATTTTGAGAATTCCTTGGTCAAATCCCTCTGTAGTCTTGTAAAGTGCGCCAAATAGTTCAGGGAACTCAAGGCAAAGGTAGCTGGAAAAAAAAAAAAAAACACACGTTTTCTAAACCTGCCCAATGCCCTGGACTCTGTTAGGGGTGTGGGCAGAGGAGCTCTGTTATGCTAGCTTCTTCTTGGTGGCTGCTGCCACAATCATTGCATCAACAGGGACTCCTTTACTCCAATGGGGCTTATCTTTCAGAAGGATAGAACATTTTGTCTGGACAGCAGGGGACAGGTTCAAAAGAATCCAGTCCTTTCCATGCCCCATGACACACTGGGTTGATAAGCTCATCAGCCAGGGGAATCACCCAAGATGTAGATGGGCCAGCACCAAAAGCCTTCAGAAATACTGACTCCTTGGGAAAGGATTATCTGATGACTAGCCAACTTTCTGCTTAAGGATCTTCAAAATGTCTCTAAATGAGATGTCCTCAGGTGGTGATCTGGGGGACCCCTTCCCCTTCACAGTCAGTATTCTTCAGTGAAATATTCCAAGAACAGGGAATATGTGTGCCTCCTTTTACACATTCTCTTTTGGTGAACCTCCTCAGTGGGATGCTCTGGGTAGATGTCCAAAGAGAAGGGAAGTTCTTCCATGGGAACTGTCTGGATTTTAGATGGAAATGGTGGTCCCTGTGGAGTAGGTCTGACGGGATCAGAGCTCTGAACCATGGAGGGTAAGGAGGCAAGATCAAAGGTTGCATGACAGACTGGATCTCTTGAATGAGAGAAGACCCTTTCCACAACCTTGAAGGCAGACCGACCAGAGAAGTTATGGCCAGCTGCACCAGAGCAGAGACGTCCAACACAGGCAGATCACGACTTTGTCTAGATCTGTACCTCAAGGATGGAAGCGGACCTGAGCTATCTAGTGCCAAGGCATTGAGGGGCAAGGATGGATTAGACAACATTGGAGTAGATCGCAGCCCAACAGATCAGACACCAACCCTTCAGCTGAAAAGACTCTTCCCGACATGAAGGAATAAGATATGAACTTGTCAGGGGAAACATCAGTGTCGAAAATGTAATTCTCTTCAGCTCCAACAGCAGTATTCTTGGAACTGTCAGATCCTGGGGCTCCAAAACCAAAAGCCAGATCAAAGGAGAAGATACAACTGGAAAGCTCACAAATCCAATGGGAGATGGAGATGGTATAGCCCTCATCTGGATCTGAGCTCTGAGGAATTTTCTCATCATCCTATCAACTTCTGCCTCAGAAAGACTCCTGGAGGATCTAACAGATTAAGTAATAGACTGAGGTCCGGAGTATTTTCTCTGAGTTTGCATTAGTGGACTGGGGAACGTCGGAGAAATAGGGTCGACCATGAACTTGGGTAAGCAAGCTGTCACCATTAACTGCTAGGTATCGGTTAAGATGGTTTCGGACCTGTAGGTTGGATAGCAGAACTGGCTGAAATAACTACTGGATCCGAAGACTTAGGGTCCACAGTTTTTATGTTTGGATCCAACAAACTCAGACCCAATGATCTTCAAATTTTTTGTAAGGGTTCCGAAGATATATACGCTTTCGGAGACTTTGGTGGAGATTTTTTTCCTAAGCTCCGATGGAGCCTGGGATGTTTTTCTGGAGGTTTGAGCCCTGGATGAAGAAGATGACAATGGAGGTAATATTCCGTTGAGGACTAATAGCTCTAGGGTTAAACACAGTACGTTCCCAGATCTGCGTCTCCTAAACAGTAAACGCACTCCCTGTGGGCATCCTAGTTCAGAATTTTGTGCCCACAGCAAGTGCATTTTTTAAAGTCTGTAGGCTTCCCAGTCATATTAGCTAATAAGAACGGAAAATAGCATAGAAAGGAAACGAAAGTATAACTTTTTTTCTTTTTTTGGTAAATTAAGAGTATAGAAAGTAGGATTACCAATAATGGTAGTTAAAAATACCCTATTATCTGGGTAAGAAAGAGGGATTGGAAAAGGTAAATATACATATAGATATACAGAAAGGTACCAACAATGGTATGTGAAAATTACCTTGAAAAAGATAAAGAGCTAATAGGCAGAATAAATCGACCTACTGAGAGGGAAGAGCTGTAACAAATAGTTAGACAGAAATTGAAGTGGTTTTAGCACTCAAAAAAAAAACACTTTACACAAACCAAAATTCCATGCGAGTGGATCCACGTCCATGCAAAATGGCAGTAAATGAGATCCGAGGTACTGGGGATGGATTAGGGCATTATGGGTAGAAGGAGAAGCTTGAGAGTCAGATCTGAAGTCTGTGAAATGTGGCAGAGTCGGCTTTGTAACCCCATATGTTGAGGCAGAATGAAAAGGACATCATCAAATCAAAAACATATGTATACAACCACTGCAACAACTGGTTGTTTTACTTGTATTATGTTCCATCATCAATGCCCTTTTTCCCCATTTGTTTACATTGGATTGGGGAGTCGTACGAACTGGTGTCATTTTTCTCTGTTCAGAGCTACTTTCCTACTTTCTTTGACAGTAATGTTTATCTGTCTAATACTATGTTTATATACTGCAGTGGTGGTGCTGCGGTAGCGTTGTCACCTCACAGAAAGACGTTGTCCTGTTCAATTCTCAGCTAGAGCGTCTTCTGTGCGGAGACATGCTTGAATGGGTGTTCCTTCTTTGAATGTTGTGCATGAGGGCCAGCAACTCGGCACGTAAAAATATACTGCCAATCATTAGCGGACCAGAGTTCCGCTGTGGTGACCCCTAACCGGGAAAAGCCGAAAGACAGCAACTTATGACTATATGTATATATACTGGCATATTCCATTTATCAAGTGCAAAGAATTACTTCCACTGGTCTGATTAAATATATGTGCACATATACACTCATTTATTACGTTACGTGTTATATATTGTAGACTTGCATGTAGACACACAAATGTTATTACTTCACTGAAAAAATACTTTGAACAGTATCTAAAATACACACATGTACACGCACATGCACACACACACGCACACAATTTTAGACCCAAGTGTGACATGCATAAATTTCTAATTATCAAGTTTATTTTCTTTTTGGGATGTAGCACTCTGACATGCCCTAAGTGCAAGTATATAAATTCAGTGCAGAAAGTACCAGTACTTACTCATGGATCCAAAAAAAATCTTCTGCAGTTCTTTTGAACTGTATTCTGGATTCTTGTGCAACCAACAATCATCTCTTTGAAAACGTCTGCTCCTGGTAGTTCCCATGTTGCAGTCTTTAAAATATGACAGCAGTGCCATATTTAAGGAGTGCAAGAAAAGTTATCTGTAAGACCAGCCAGCACAGACACTGCTTGAGCTGATTCACTGCAAAGGGATGTCTGTGTTGCAGTAAAAGAAGCACAGAATGAGAAATAATGTTGAGACTGTGCTTATGGGGCTGTGGCCAACTAACTCCAGAAAGCAAAGAAATTTCAAGATGCTGGTAAAATAAAAGAGGCACAACTGCCCTGTGCTACCAAATCAACTAGTTAACACTTTACATTGTGAGATTATGATCCAATACACCAGATTTGGCAAGACAACCAGATAAGTAGATAAAAAGTGAATCAATGTTCAAATGTATTACACTGCATTAAGTTTATTTCAATTTAAACTTTTTTTTTTTATTTTGACAGTGGGTTTGCATTAGCGCTCAGCTGTTAATGTACTCCTGTTCATATTGATGATGGACTATATCAGCAAACAGGTCAGAGGAAATAGATCAACAAAGCTGTTGAATGTTGATGACGTTGCACTATAAGCGGACTCTGAATGGGGGCCTTATTAAATAGTAGTGGACAGGAAAGCAAAAACTGAAACTGGGATGAAATGGAGTGTTAAACTCCAAACTCTAGGCCAGTAATCAAGAAGCCTCAATCCTCACCACTGGCACCAGCGGGGGTCCTTCACTGGGAGGATAACACAGTATCTCCAGATGCAGCTCTCTGCATCAAGCACAATCAAACACAATTTCCCTTAAGAGGCAATGGGTAACACAGTCAGTCTGGGGCTGGTTTCTCTCTCTTTCTCCAGATTCACAATAAGACTTCCCACTGGCACAGCTATAGAGTTGAGATCTCAGCCGAGTGTCCAAGCCAAGACCTTCAGCACCCTTCTCTAGCCAACCAGTGCTTTGTGTCCCTGTCCAAGTAGCTTGACACACACACACACACACACACACACACACACACACACACACACACACACACACACACACACACACACCTGGGGAAGGCTAGCACAGGTTTACTAGGTATGCCCCCTTCTTCCCAGACTATGAGGTAGTTATGACTGACACCAGACACTCCTGCCAGCTACCTTAAGGCTCTTCCAAGGGTACCCAATATACAGAGTGAAATTAATATTAATACAAATGGTAGTTTGACCAATAGCAAGCCTATTAAGAGTGGCCCACACAGTGCCACCAAACAAATATGCAAATACTCTCCAAACTTAAATATGTCTACAAAGATCAGCCACATTGAAAGGTTTAAATATATTTAATAATAAATAATAAAAGAACAAGAAAACACTAAGTAAATATTCCCAGTGACAGTTTAAAAGCACAGGAAGTGGTTAAAATAACACTGAACGACAGACTCAGACAAATAAAGAAAAACAATATCTAAACTAAACTTCACTATATTCCTGACAATTTAAGAATTATACTATTTCCTACTTACTCAACAGAGCAAGGCAGATTGTGTGGTGAATGGCCCTTCTTGTCGTTAGTCCCAAGACAGAATGCAAAATGCTCAGTCTCACTAAGAGACTTCTCAAAACAAAATCTAAAATATTACTTCTGGGATAGCTTGCAGAATGACATCACTTCTGGTCATCTGACTTCTAGTTCCCATGCAAACCCCATTGGTGGAAATTGGCAGGATTTAGCATCTACTTGTAAAAATACACACACAAGGGCTTTTGCTCAGATCTGTGGCAGGTACTAGAAAGTCACAAAACAATTTCATACCCCCATGCTTCCACAGTAGTAATTAGTTCACCCCAAAGACAATACAGAAAGCTTCCTAGTACAGACTTTGTGTCTCTGGCTGCACTGAAACCTGTCAGATAGCACCTTTACGGCCTAGCATGTAAAGTGATTTAATTTCAGATATATTTTAAAGTTTGCTGGACTGAAGTTAACCTTCCAGTTTCCTCTGTTAAAACATATACATTTAAACAGTTACAATAGTGCATGTACATTTCTGTTCTCTCCTGTAGGGCACACTCTGGATACAGTTCAAACACAAGTACTTTACAAATACCTTTTCAACACAAACATCTGTGCAAATCAGTTTGATATACACGACATACAGTATCAGTTTGATATTCACAAATGACATATAATTACTCACAAAAATTCCACCTAGCTGTGCTGGCAGTACCTTCTATCATCACATGGAGTACAGACAGGCAGTGGTCATGGCAACAAATGGGGGGGGGGGGGTCAGAAGAAGTTTAAAACTGAGATATAAAGGAAACAAGTGGAACAGATTAACATCTTCAAGTAAATGGATGGAGTGTACTAAGGAGAATTCTGAATGAGGAGGTCAGAGCTAGAACCAGAGGCATTTCAGCCAAATGAAACAACTAGCCAGGGGGTAGTATGAAATAGAAGAATACCACCAAAGATGTTGAAAAGTATGATATACAGACATTGCTGCAACCACTGCTTCTGTATGGCACAGAGACCTGAACAGTGAAAGCAAGCAGGTGAGTGCACCTGCATGATGGAGATGGAGTGTCTAGCTTGGACAGCAGGGGCACTAAGATGTACACTGTGGGACTATGAAGAAATGAGGACCGAGCATAAGCCAAAGTTGCCCAAATTACAAAGAAAGATAAGAACAGATTAGGAGGTTCAGTCATATGTGCAGAAAAGCTGACAATTTGGTAAAACAGATTTCAGACAGAGAGGAAGAAGGCAAGAGGAGACCAGAACATCCAGCCAAGAAAAGGACAGCTTGCGTGAGAGAATATCTCAGGCAGGAAGGCAGCAGGACTGTCAAAGAAGACAGGAAAATGGCTCTTAATCAACTTAAGTTGTAACACTTGATGTGATATATTGAGCCCATGTAAAATGGGAAAAGGGGTGTAGACAACTGACAATGTAATACATGAAAGCAAGTAAAATTTCATACATTACAAAGAATTATGATTAGGACTTTAGGATCAATACTCAGCTTAAGTGTTCTTAACATCAATGTCAAGATTCACCTCTCTAGCTTCACTGTCAAAGTGAATTTGTTGACATCCATGTCTTGAACGCAAGCTGGTTATGAATGGAGGCCCGATCATAATCTTCTGTATTTTACACTATCTAATGAGGAACTTCCTTCATGGGTCCTAGGCTGGATAATCCATATTCTGCCAACAAAGGTTTGGCATAGATTTGTTTTGAGTTCCTGTACCCAGGAGCAGCTGTACACCCAAAAAAACATGTCATGATGGCCAGTCACTCTTTGGGAGTTCTCACACTTAAGGATGGTGTCACACCCAATGACGATATATAGTATTACAACATACGACTACTACTAATGTGTACTCATCCCCCTTACTGGTTAATTTAGTACTTTCTCCTATCAAGCACCTTCCTGCACATCAAGAAGCCACAAGCTGCAGCATCACATCACACACAAATGCTGAGCAAATGTATACTTAAGAGCCTCCTCCCACTAAAAGCTGGCTGAAGAGACTGCCTCCTTCACATGGGGGGGGGGGGGCAGAGAAGTAAATTCCATAAACTCCATCTTAAAGAGAAGCTTCAGCATAGAACTCATATGGTAAGAATCCATTTGTTGCACATAATTTTGAAGACCATCCTTAATGTGTCCTAGACTGGGTGCATCCCACCAATTACAACCTTTTAGGTGGCAAAAGCTGAAGGTCAATAAAAGAGTCAGCAAGCTAGACAGCTGATCTAGAGGCACCACAAAACCAAGAACAGTCCTTGCGTCACAACTAGCTAACAATATGGGGACCAGCTGGTCCTGACAGCTAGATCTGTAGGGCAGGTCCTAAGACACTGTTGCAGGACACCCGTCCAGGGATCCCCAAGCCCAATTCTGTGAAAGGGGGAAGGACACTGCGGTACGTGTAAAACACTCACCTCAGTGGGAATAAGATCTAGTCACCAACTTTCCATCTAATCAATAAGAACACAAGTGAAGGCCAAGGGCTGTACAGTATCATTATATTAAGTCTGGGGAATTAATTCCAATTAGATAGCCCTAAGAATTGGGCCACCATGACAGTGAGTAAGACCCCTATTGACAGGCCCCTTCTAGAAAGATGGGAAGTGATAATCCCCAGACGGGTAGTTCCATAGAGGGTACAAAGGTAACCAAAAATAAGAGTTACAAACATGTCAGAGATGGACTGTTATGTAAGCCTTCCTCAAGGATCTGTGGGTGACTCTTGCCCATGGCTCCACAACTTATCAGTCCCAAGCTAGGTTCCTCCAGCAATGTTCAATAAGTGAATCAACAGGAAAGGTACCAAGATACTACATAATAACCATTTGAAATACAATCCACCAAAGATACAAGTTAGAACCTGTCAAGCCAAGATGGGACCACAGAAGAATGCATTGATGCCTGAATGACTGAGACTGAGTTAGGCCACTTCTTGCTGGCCTTAAGGGAAGGCCAACAGAAAATTCTCAGCAGCCATGAAACTAAGGATCAGAGATCATGGGAATGGAAGGCTCAACATCACCCAAGACAGACAAATGCATCCCAACATCCTGGACTGACAAGTACCAGAGAATAGAGTATCCCCTGCTTCTCTGGACAAGCCCAAGACTGTCATAGTGAAGACTTAATATAATAAACCAAGGAAAAATGGGTAAATTCCCCTGTATTACTGAGGCCCCTGTACTCACCAAGAGAATATGAAGGGTAACAATGACAAAGACTTCTCTGGATGTGCCTGTAGGGGACTGTGGTGATAAAAAAAAAGCTTAAAGATTAACTGGTATGGTATTAAGACTAGACACTATTGCACAGTATAACACCTGCTCTATTGTTCAAATTACTGAGTCTAAATTGCAGCACCTAATGAACTTACACAACCTAATTGCATATTTTATCAATATGTATAAAATGGAAAGGTTAACATTGCTTACGTGCGACTAAAACAAGAAACACAAGTTTCAGTTTCAGATAGTTACTACAGCAGACACGTCTTTTATTTTAGGTAATTTGACTTGTCAAAGGCCTAGCACAGTGAAAAAAATCAATGCAAATGCAAAGTGCACATCAGGAAATCAACTCTATAAAGATTTATTCCAAGTAGGAAGACTCACTTTGACTTTTTTAGGCAGCTTACTGTACCCAGAGACATACAGGTGTACTCTCAGTATATATGTCAACTTGGCAGTTTTAGAAGCTTTGTGGGGGTATAATGCATAAGTTAATGTATATACAGGCATGATTGAAAACAGGACCCTTCTGATTGGACCAACAATATAACTACTACACTGAAGCCAGATGCAATTTCTATACAGTCAAAAGATTTTAATAAGGCTATATAAAGAGCTTTCTCCACTTCCTATAATTACAACTTAAGATCAGATAACTTTTTCGCCATAGGGAAAGAATGTTTGGGTTTAAAGTAAACCAAGGAGCTTAGCAAATAGGTGCCCTTTTTGTTTGCCTGTTTGAAAGCCCAGGCTTTGAAAACTTCCTTTTCACAATTTACCAGCACCCGAAATGTTTCTGCCAGCTGATGCATAGAAAATTGAGTGGCTTGATAGCATATTAGCATAGGGTTATACCACAGGAGAGCAGCATTTGAGACTGAATTACTGAAAAGAAAGAGAGAGAAGTACAAAATTCAAGTTACAGGAAAAAGACATACAGTTATATCCTAATGCCTGAACGTTTGCAACAAAATACTGAGAAAGTAACAGTAGTACAGATGCCACTACCTTGGAGCAATTTCTTAAGAGATTTCTTTAAAATAACACAGTATCTACATTTATTCCATGTTATCAAGTATGATTTTCCCATAAAGGCAATTAATGGAACACGATATGGAGAGATACTGGAGTACCAAAAAAGTTCTGAAGTTATGAGATGCTTAAACAGTCAGCAGCTGAAGCACCTACGCAGAAATGTTAACTAGTCAGACACTTTCCTGTAAGTAAATGCAAGTCAGGATCATAGCTGTACAATGAATTCTGCAAAAAAAGTAATCCAGGTGCATACAGACCTAAAGCCTTTACAGACATCAGAGAAAGTATACTCAGAATTATAAGCTGCTACAATATTATATACATGTGAAAAGTTCCACTGACACACTTAATGGAATAATGTGTTGAAGTGACCAATAAATATTTCTAGCATATATTTAAGATGACATTCTACAAGGTATCAAACATTGCAAAGACTGTGTTGACATTACAGAAATATAGCTTAGGCAAGCAGTATAAACCCAAAAACAAAAAGAAATGCATATAACAGATATATAACCTGTCATCTCTACCACCGTAACAAATTAATTATTTTGAAGAACTGGAAGGTAATAGGAAAATCTCATAGCTGTCTATGACAGTAAATATAAACAGTTTAAATAGTCTAGCAGTATGCTGAAATCCAAAAATAGCAATACTTGGAGACATACCAGAAAAAAGTTGGCCTGAAGGAAGCTTGCTAAAGGAGAGGAAACATGACTACTCTTCTGTTTAAACAAAAAAGGGTGTACACATAAGGTCTAAAGCTTAAAGCTGATGATACCTCATCAGTTACAGGAAAGAAATGTTGGCATTAATACATGAATCACACTTGGGAATTATGAAAGCTAAGGAAAGAGCTTGTGACTATACAGCAAGAAAAAAAATCTGTACGAACTGAGCAAAATGTTTGAAACTTCTCAATGTGCAATCCACATAATAATTCAAGAAAATAACTGGTTCTTTACTCAGTTTTGAGAAACCCACAGAGATACAACTTAGAAAATATTCATTTATATTTGGTGACTGTGGTTACTCGATAAGTGTAAAACAAGAAGTTATGTACTCACCATAACGTTCGATGTATATAGTCCACCTCGCCTCACATTCTTACCCGTAGGTTCAGAGCCATATTTTTTAGCTCGAAGTCTTTCTATTGGCTGGGCTAAGATGGTATCCCATGCTGCACTGCTCTCTATCCCCAGATCTAGTTTGCTGCGAGCACCAGCACTCATTCTCCATGCATAACACCACCTAAAGAAAGGAAAAACAAACCAAGAATGAAGGTAGCTCTGAAACCAGACCTAACCTCCAGATTCTCCAGGACAGGGGAAGGAGGGGGGGTAAGTAAGAATGTGAGGAGAGATGGACTACATACATCGAACATTATGGTGAGTACATAACTTCTTGATATTATGCAGTCCAATCTCGCCTACATTCTTACCCGTGGGACAGCGTCCCCAGCACCTAAATCCTGGGAGGCTCAGTGGAAAATACTCCTGAGCACTGTGGAACCAAAGGAAGATCTGCCCCTAGATACCACATCTAACTTGTAATGAGTAACAAAGGTGTGAGGAGATGCCCATGTAGCCACAGCACAAATATCATCCATAGATAATCTGGCCTGAAAAGCTGTAGATGTAGATACAGACCGAGTAGAGTGAGCCTTCACCCGGAACGGTAAATCTTTTTCCCCCGAGGTATAAACGAAAGAAATACAGCTGGAAATCCACCTGGACAACGTGACTTTGGAAACAGGAGACCCAATTCTGTTTTCCGAAAATGAAACAAACAACTGATCAGATTTTCTGAGGTCTTTCGTTCTGTGCAAATAAAAACATAATTGTCTGTGCACATCCAATTGATGAAATTTGAATTCTGCCTTGTTTGAGAACTGAGGAAAAAACACTGGCAATTCAATAGATTGGTTAGGGTTACTGATGGACGCTGCTTTGGGAAGAAAGGAGGGGTTCGGTCTGAGAGAAACCCTGTCCTTATGAAAAATCAAATAAGGGGGTTTGATTGATAAAGCTTGAAGCTCCGAAATGCATCTGGCTGACATGATGGCTACCAAAAAGACAGTCTTCCAAGTTAAGAATTTTAAATCGCAAGTGGCTGCAGGCTCAAAGGGGGGTGAAGTAAGACCCTGTAGAACAAAGTTTAAGTCCCAAGGCATAACAGGTTCCGATACCAGAGGACGAAGTAACAAAGTGCCCTTCAGGAAAGCCTTACAGAGTCTATGTGCCATCAGACTAGGTTCTCGTCTGCGACATGAAAGGTAGAAATTGCCGCCAATTGGCCTTTAATGGTTGCAGCCGCTGAACCCTGGTTAAAGAGCATAGACAAGAACTCCAATACAGACGAAATTGGAGCTGTGTAAGGGTCAATCTTTTTAGCATGCGCCCAGATTGAAAACCTCTTCCATTTGCTGTAATAAATCTTCCTGGTCGAGGGCTTATGAGAGGAAGATAAAATATGAACCACCTCCGGCGAAAACTGATGAAGCCTAACTAATGATGAAAGTGGAGTAGCCAGGCTGTCGACCGGAGGATCCGAAGAGAGGGATGAAGCTGCCCTGACATGTGCGTCAGTAAGTCTGGTTGTGGGTCCAGAATCCAAGGAGCGTCCGTGAGATAGGGATGGAGAAAGGGGAACCAAATTTGACGAGGCCAGTGTGGGGCAATCAGAATCATTTTGCTTCCCAAGGATTGCGCTTTCTGAATAACCTTTGACAGCAAGGGGAGCGGAGTGAAGGCATATAGTAGACCAGAGGGCCAATCGTGGTCTAGAGCGTCCCTGGGTGACTCCCCCTGAGGGGGGATCAGTGTGAAGTAGCTGCTGCATTTGGCATTGAGGGGGCTGGCAAAAAGGTCGCAGCAAGGCTGACACCACCTGCGGAATATCTGCTCCGCAACTTGACAGTTCAGGGACCATTCGTAAGACATCAGAATAGCTCTGCTTAGCCTGTCTGCGATCACACTGGACTTCCCCGGATTGTGCATTGCCACCAGAAAACAATGGGAAGACACTGACCACTGCCACACTCGCATGGCCTCTCTGCAAAGGGAATAAGACTTGGTTCCTCCCTGCTTGTTCAGATACCACACCACTGACATATTGTCTGAGTGGATTGCAATAGTCCCGAGAGGAAGAAAACTCTGAAGTGCTTGCAACGCTAGTAGCACAGCTCTCATCTCCAGGACATTGATATGCAGATGCATCTTGTGCTCTTGCCACATGCCTTGGACTGTCCTGCCTAGATAATGCCCCCCCCACACCCCATCTGAGAGGCATCCATGGTCACAGTGGCAACCGGGGGAACAGGAACGAAGGGCTTTCCTGCATTGAGGTTGTCGGTGCAATGCCACCAACTGAGATCCTGTTTGCACCTGTCTGAGTAGAATAGGGTGAAAAAGTGGAAGACGTTGAAGAGACCACTGGGCGAAGATTAGCCACTGAAGGAGCCTCATATGTAACCTTGCCAGAGGGAATAACATAATTGTAGCAGCCGTTGTCCCCAACAATTGGAGGACCCATCTTGCCTTCACTCTTCTCAGAGGGAGTAAGGCATAAACCTGTTGTTGTAGGACTCAGATTCTTTCCTGTGGTAGAAACACCCGCATGAGGATGGTGTCTAATTTGGCACCTATAAAAGTGACACACTGTAAGGGCAACAAGGCAGATTTTTCCCAGTTCAATGTGATGCCCAACTGTTGACATAGGTTGATAGTAGCGTCCCTGGTCTGAAGTAGTAGATGCCTGGTGGTGGCAGTAAGGAGCCAGTCATCCAAATACGGAACACTTCGAATCCCTGACATCTCAATTGAGCAGTCACCACTGCCATGCATTTGGTAAACACCCTAGGGGCTGTGGGGAGACCAAAGGGCAGGGCTCGAAACTGAAAGTGACTGGCTCCCAGCCGAAGTGTAGGTGACTTCTGGATGCCCTGTCCACCTTTATGTGATAGTAAGCATCCTTGAGGTCGATGGAGCACATCCACACTTTTCCCAACAATGGGAGAATAGACTGCAATGCGACCATTTGGAACTTGGACTTTTGCACATGGGTGCTCAATTGGTTGAGTTCCAAAATGGGTCTCAGGTCCCCTGTCCTTTTCGGCACCAAAAAAAATTTGGAGTTAAATCCCTAATCCGATCTGGTCTGAGGGGACATGTTGGATGGGTCCTTTTTCTTGCAGCTTTGAAATTTCTGAAGCTGCATAATCCCTTTGACTGGGTGGAACATCCAGGATTTTCTTGAGTGGGGGGGGGGGGTTTGACGAGAAGGGAATGACATATCCTCTGGAAATTATTCGTAGAACCCATTGGTCCTGGGTGATATCTTGCCAGGCCTCCGGATATAATGAGATTCGACCCCCGACTGGCTACAGAAACTCACAGTCAGGCCTCCCATCAGGAGCGGCGGTAGGGAGAAACAGGAAAGGAATCACGATCTTCCGAGTTGAGAGGGCCTCCCTCTGCCCCTAGGGCGGCGTCTCCCTGAATAACCACCCCCTCCCCTGCCTCTGGAGGGGGGGCTCACCTTGTGCACCAGGAAGAAACCTCTGTGATGTTTTGACCCACATTTTGCCACCCCTCTGGGCCTTGGGATAAGGCCTAGAGGGAAGGGAAAAACAGACTCCTATGGCAGACAGAGTTTTTCCCTCCTGCTCACACCTAGTGAGAGTGTCTTTCACCTTGGTTCTGAACAAAGAGGAACCATCAAAAAGGGCATCAGTGAATGAAGAATTGAAAGCCTCTGCGAAATGACAAAGGGCATCCAGGCCTGCCTCCTAAGAGCAACTCCTGAACTTGCTGCCCTACTCGCTCCCTCGGCTGCATAGGAGATTAGCCTCATGGAGGAGTTTGCAACAGAATTGAGGGTGACATCTGAGTGCTGACCTTCTGGGCCACCACCACAGAAACGTTATCCATGAGAGTATCTCCAAGCTCCTTGAGTAGCTCTCTCTGGAGCAGGGTAAAGTGTGATAAGTAATTCAGTGACCGTAAGGTAAAGATCACTGAAGAACACGTACGCTTCCCGTACTGGTCCATAGTCCTAGACTCCTTGTTAGGGGGATGGACGGTGGAAGAAGTCTCAGCTGATTCCTTTTGGGTGGCAGCTGCCACCACCATGGTATCCACAGGGACTCCCTTGGACATGAATTCCTTATCAGGAGGAGCAGACAAAAACTTATTGGGTCTCCTGGAGACTGGTTCCACAGAGTCAGGGGTTTCCCACACCCTTCGACAAACCAAATCCAGAAGCTTGTCGAAAGGTGGAGATACCCAAGAGGCGGAGAGCTGAGCACCAAAGGTCTTCAGGAAGACTGACTCCTCCTCGGAGGGGGCTTTGGATGGCCAGTCACCTCTTTGCTTCAAAATCTCTAGGATGTCAGAGAAAAAAACATCCTCAGAGGATGACTTAGGGGACCCCTCCAATTCCTCGAGGTCAGTGTCTGATGTGAGAGACTCATCCTGGGAATCTATGTGTTTCCTCTTACACGTTTCCTTTCTGGGTAGTTCCTCAGGCAAAAACTCTAAGGGGCCCTCAGAAATATGGGGAACACTCATGGGGGTACCCTGAGGCATTGGGGCTCCGCTGTCCAGAGATAGATGGCAATCAGAGACCTGCACCGATGTTGTAGGGGACAGAATGACTGACCCATATGATGCAGCTGATGATCTGGCCAGCACGCTCCGCATGGCCTTGAAGGCTGGTCCTCCCGGATCCGAAGAATGACCAGAAGCCGAGACAGGAGTCAGACTTCCCCACGCCGAAGCACCGAGAGGGAGACTAGGAGCCAAGAGGTGTCCCGAAGCCTCTCTCTCTGGTCAAACCAAAGAATCCTGAGTCCTGAACCCTGTGGACAGCACAGACGGGGTCGGAACTGATAAGCCAGGAGGGGCTGTCAGAACCAATGTAGGGACATCACACGGAGCCGAGCACTCCGGCTCCGAAAACTGAGATGTGCTCAGAGGAGGAAGTATCGATTCAGGTTGGTGGACCGGCTCCGGAGCCGACTGGGTCGGAGCCGAGAACAATTTTGCCAGTACCGGTGACTGAAGAAGTCTCTGCACCACTCTATCGATGTCCACATCTGATAAAGTCCTGGATGATTTGGAGGATAGGGAAAGAGATTGAGACCTCCTCTCTGAAGGGGACCTGCGAGGAGGGGATACTGGCCTAATGCTAGACGTCCGGCTCCGAACAGGCTCCAAGAAAATTGGAGCCGAAGCAGGTTCCATAACCACGGACACTTCCTGCGGCCCCGAGGACAATGGATCCGAGGATGTCGATGAAGACTTTGCTATTTTCTCCGGTGGCTCCGAGGAGAGTGATGGAGCCGGAGATCGCTTTTTTCCTTTTGAAGATTTAGCCTTAGAGCTGGAAGCACTCTCCAGACCCTCCTCAAAGGAGGGTTTCAGAAGTCACTTCAAAATCAATTTATTCTTCCTTTCCTGAAGAACACGTAGACTAAAGGCATGACAGAAACTGCACGATTCCTGGAGATGAATCGCTCCCAGACAGAACACACAGAGTGTCCATCCGTAAAGGACATTTTATAACTGCATTTGGAGCACTTCCTGAAGCCTGAGGGCTTATGCTCCTTAGTATCTTTGGACATAGTTAACCAACAAGTAACTCACTGAAAAAAATAGACCAACGGTCAAAAAAGCTGCAAGCGCGGGAACAAGCCAAACAGAAAGAACACCACAAGATCTCTAATTAAAACGATCCTCAGACACAAATACAAGGGGGGAGGACTAATTCCTCTAATGTAAATGGTTTTATTCCATGGGAAAACTTTAGCATACAAGGAAAGCAAGGGGACAGACTAGGTCCTCTAACTGAAATGGGCCTAGCCCATTTGAAACAGCTAGTGGGATACCACAGAAAACGCAATCAAGAAAAAACACAACTTTTCCACAATACAGACAAGAACACACACACAATAGCTATTAAAACAGCTTTTTTGCAAGAAAACTTCTGATATAAGAAAAAGGGTACTTAGCCACAGCCAAGAGCGAGACCACGTCCGAGCTACATGAATGGCAAACAAGATATGGGGATAGAGAGCAGTGCAGCATGGGATACCATCTTATCCCAGCCAATAGAAAGACTTTGAGCTAAAAAGTATAGCCGAGTCAGAGCAGACATTCGGCTCCGAACCCACGGGTAAGAATGTAGGCGAGATTGGACTACATAACATTTATAATTTGAGGTTTGCTGAGGTTGCAGAGTTAACAAGATACTACAAATATGCAAGATTGTGATCAATGTGTGTACAATAAGTCTTTTCAAGACATGAAATCCCTGATGAGGTTATATCAGATTACAGCCAACAGTAGGCAAGAACAGATTTCAAGAGAATTTTTTTTCAGAGTAGTGAGACTTGTGTCCCTTAACCTAAACTAACAGTCCCAGTGATTCAAATTGTTGAAAACCTCACAAATTAAGCAAAGAGCACGGACTCTGCCTGCTACAAAGACGTACATCTACAGCTTTACTGGACTACAGGAATACTCCTTTGAAAGATGCCAGTCTTTTTTCTAGTTCAACTACTGATGAGTTTATATGCGGGATTACAAAAACAATATCCATTTCCTTAATTCAAACTGGAAAGCTGATTTAAAAAAAAAAGAAAAAGTGGTTACAGTGAGACTGCAATAATGACTCCTAGAAGCAGTCAAGGAAAGGAGCTGTGAAGCAGTTTTAGCAACTCTGACTTTTGCTGTTCATTCTAAGGAAGGAAAACTGCTAAGAAAACACATTCTTCAGACACTGTGCTGAATGCATGGAATGTGCTTGCCTCCAGCAAATGTACTCAGAAAGTGTGGAAAAAAGATGTCTAAAACTTTCAAGAGATGTCTCCGAAAGCAGCAACAAATGAGCACGGTTCATCCAAATCCAGAGCATTCAGACACTGTCTGGTGGGAATGTATCTGTAGCACTTCCTAGTTAGTCAGCTTCACAACTACTGACCAGAAATTCTCCAAAACATTAGAAATATGAAAACCTGTTGAGAAAGCCAGCAGGATACTTCAATAGTAACAAAGACCAGAAAGCTTTCATTGAATTGCATTCTGAAAAATGTGGTGGTATTAATAAAATATTTGTCTTTGTGCTGGAAGCAATAAAGTCAATGAAAAAAGGAGGTCACTGCATTCCAAAAAAATATATATATGTATACACACACACATACATATGCATATACACACACACACATTATATATATATATATATATATATATATATATATATATATATATATATATATATATATATATATAAGGTCATGTACTCTGGTATTCAAGTAATGCACAATATGAAATAAGTGCTAATGAAACTAGCTGTATGCAACTTGTGTTCCCATCCTCAATCCAAAATCCAGCAGATATGCAGTCAAACTGACTCTTCGACAAAGTCAAATTAGTCCTCCTGTACTGAACGGGAACCCCTAGAATAGGTTCAAATGTACGTATTGCTGCTTCACTACCAGATGCCTTCTGGGGCTGTTACCCATTGTCATGATAGGTAGCAAAATTATCATGTTGATAGTACAGTAGGAAAGTTGTACAAATACCTTGGGAAACATTCTCGAGTACAGCAACCAAGAATGCATCTCTCAAAGGCTTCAAAATCTCCAAAGAGCTGCAGAACTAGAATAATACTGAGTTCCAACTCATTTGGGACAACCCTTGCTCCTAAGAAGCTTGTGACGGCATGGAGGCTGTCTACCTGTACGAAGACAGAACCCTCAGCTAGTCCTTGTACTACATTCTGAAGCACCAAAAACATATCCAGTTCACCCACTGGGCAAAAAACAACCCTCTTACTGAATACAAGAACTATCTGCCTTCTTCAGTTCTGACACACTGAATAGAAGCAGAACAAAACTTATCAGCTAAAACACAAAAGGATTGCAGATGCTGGAACTTTTTACCAAAGGCAGAGAAATTTGAGATCTGAATTGTGCAAGTGACAAAAAAAGTTGCAGGTAACGCAGAAGCATGTGGTTATGAAGTCAAGTTACAACCTGAAAAAAATTATACAGAACTCTTGACTGTTGGTGAAAGGTTTACCCAGCCTAGGATACATCAAGAAGGGCCCTCAAAGTCAGATTTACTGTAATGTTGAGTTATCGCCCACCTGTACTACTTACATTCATATTTATGAAATGGAAAGTGACAAGCTGGGCAGCAGCTGGCAGACTCCTTAATGTAGTTGCTGTAAACATTTCTAGCAAAATGGTGAGAAATGCAGAAGTAAGGCATCTGATCTGTAGTGTTCTGAGGTGTTGCTAATGGATGACCATGTAGTAGTCCGAGTAAATCTATACACAATGAACACTGCAGTAGTAGCCGCTGACCTAGTGCACTGAGCCCTAACTTCATCAGAAAATGTTTTTCTGTATTTATCACAAAAGAATGCAGTAAGATAACCATTTAGTCTTGCTTTGTTATTTGGTAACCCTGCTTCCCTTTCACATATGGGACAATCAGGTTATCCAGTATATATAACTAAAGAGTCCTGTATGCATTCAAACACTACAAAATCTTCTCTCTTGTATTTCAGAACATGAAATAAAAAAAGGTGGAAGTGGAATAGAGTGGACCAATTTTTAAACCACTTTAGACAAAGAATTTATCAAATGCACCCTCACCTTTGGAAAGGGTTTATAAAGCCCTTTGCACATTAAGGCCTGTACTTCAGAACTAACTTTCCAGTGCAAGTAACAGCAACTTGAATAAAGTAATTCAAGTTGTATTAAATTAGTGGACTGATTCAAAGGGAGGAAAGTGACTTCCCTAGAATAAAATTTAGATTTTAAGTCAGAACCACTAGATTTTTTAAAAGATCTTAAATGTAAAATGCTTTTCACAGACTGCTTAACCACTATGTATGAAGTTAGAAAAGTTATCTACATAAGCAGAAAGAACTTCAACAAAAGAATATGCCAAAATTAGTATTAAACAGATACTGGACATTTTGATACTGGTGGAACTGAAACATTATCTAGATTACAGATTTAGGACACCATAGAAAGCCATTTTAAAAGACTGTCCAGTATTTAGACTTTTTAGCCTTAAGAAGATAAGAGAATAAATGTCTGCCAAGAACTAACTTGACATTATCTATACTATTAGAATGAGAACAGCAAGGCTGGGATGGAGAAAGTACAGTTGTGAAAGTAAACTTAACTGTAACAGTTGATCAAATAGATCACTGTTGCAGTAGCATAAAGCTATATGGGATGCATCCTGCTACAGATCAGAAGTCCAGTTAGCAAGCAAAACCATTTAGATGCCTTCCTTGCACATCATATAGCCACTGAATTACAAGAGCGTGTTTGTGTAAAGGGAACATATTTGCCAAAAGTTTAGAGCCTTCTTACTTCTAACTAAAGGATATTATAACCAGAAATATGACCAGTCCAAATTACTAATCCTATGTCACAGCAAAGCAATGCTGGAGGGAACCCCACCTCAGCCAGAAAAACAAGTGAAATAAGAAGGGGATGGAGGAATGATGCTAGCACTGCAGCAACTTATTTGAGCATCTACTGTTACGCTAGGTTTACCTACACAACTGTACTACGTCCATCATTACTTCACTGTTGCAGTAGCATAAAGCTAAATAGGATGACTGCCACAGCGTAGACAGACAAGGTAGAGGATCAGGAGCAGAGTCCAGAAGACCTTGGAGAATGGATTTAGGATTTTTTTTTTAAACACAGTTAAGTTATCATTTAAGTCCTAGCAAAACATACTTTAGTAAAAAAAAGAAAAAAAAAACTGTGCTAACATTTTTTCCATTTACATACATCACATTTTTTCTTTCCTTATAATTATCAGTTCAGTATTGCATAAATTATTCAGTTCCTGCCTTTCCTTAACCCTCACTCCTCCTCCTGAATATTAATCTGCATGTATTATTTCCACAATTTCCACTCCACTTACTTCTATCTAATTTGCTCCTTCTCTTTTCAAAATATCACTCTTCCTCTTCTTTTATTTCTTTTACAATATTTAATATATCAAATACAGTTGGGTTAAACTTTGATTTCCATTTTCATTGCTCTTTTTGGTAGCCAACAAAATTTAAATTGCGTAGACATAGTTAGGCCTTGTTAATTTTAACTGTGTGTCCCATCTCAAAAGAGTCATTCTCATAGTTACAGCCATTTGCTCCCCCACTGCTTCTGACAGAGTATTGTAAGGCATTTTTAAAATCTGCCAACTCATTATACTCCAAAACATTTATGTTCCCAGTTACTTCTTTCTTCCCCATCACACCTGCAACATTTGCTATCTACCCCTGGAAAATGTCTTTGAAGTCTGCTTGAGGTATAAAAAGACCTATGCACATAGCTCCAAGCAAAAATCCTAAATCTTTTGCACTTTGTTGCACACTTGAAGCCTAAATATGTCCTTCTATTATTCCCATGTAAATTACTAATCTTTTCTAACCTCTTCTGAGTGATTCTTACAGTTATTGTGCATTATACAACGACCCCCCCCCATTAATATTCAAAAACGTGCACACTGATTGGTCAGCATGCACGTTGTAAATCCGAGTTATAGTAATGGAAAAAGGTCCGGTCACCCGGACTTTTTCCATTACTATAACTCTTACAGCAACAAAAAAAAGCAACGGAGATTCTCTGTTGCTTTTTTTAAAGCTGTCTCGCTATGTTAAACCCATTTAACATAGCGAGACAGTTTGTAAAAAGCAACGGAGATCTTGCTTTCACCGTTGTTTTTTTCAAAACTGTCTCGCTATGTTAAATGGGTTTAACATAGCGAGACAGCTTTAAAATAAGCAACGGATATTCCCCGTTGATTTTTTTAAAGCTGTCTCGCTATGTTAAACCCATTTAACATAGCGAAACAGTTTGTAAAAAGCAACGGAGATCTTGCTTTCTCCGTTGCTTTTGCCCACAGCTCTGATGTACTGCGTAGGCATACCCATGTGCAGTACATCAGAACTGCCGCAGAATACCAGACAGCTGCGGAAGGGCAGCAAGGAGGCATAAGTAATTATTTTTTTCTTAAATAATGTCATCGTATAATAGCAATAACCCACTTCTGGGTGTGGGTAATGCTGGATTTACCCACGGTTGGCTTTGTTTGGCCACTCAGGCTTTGCCCTCGTGACCAAACCACACCAACCATGGGTAAATCCAACATTACCCACACCCAGGCGTGGGTTATTGCTATAATATTTGACATGCATTACCCATTAGCCCATTTTAACAGCAGCTTCATTTCTAGATCAAACTAAAAACTCTGCCAGAGCAGATTTTTCAATTATGACACACCTATCCCTTTCTCTTTGCTTATATTCAGATATCTATCCCTTGTAGGGAAGGCAGTCTCTAGCCTGCAGTCAAACGTCTTCTTGGCCTCATCCCACTCTATTACGTTTCTCTCTCTAGTTGTTTGCTCCCAGTGCTTTGGTCCCTTTGCCAGTTTTCTCCAGGAAATTCCAGCCCCCTCTCGCCTATTTTCTGTACTCCTACTTGCAGTCATGCCTATTGGCAAAATCTCCTTTCTCCTTTCACATGTTGGCTTAATACTTTGATTTAAGAAATGTTGTTCTGACTTTCACAAAGAAATCAGTCTTGTAGTGTTTAGTGGAAGTGTGCAATGAAGACCAAGCTGACACCTCCGGAGTGGTTATAGTGTGCACTCCTTTCTAAAACTTCCCAAAAGTAGCTATAGCTTTGGAGTGAGCTCCAACATTCTGGAAGGAGATTTTTTTCCAGAGGCAAGAGCAACAGGGTTAAATATCACGAGATAAGCACCTCAATACAGTCTGCTTTGAATTTGGTTGCTCTTTCTTACCTTCATAGAAAATTTAAAAAATGGTCCACTAGCATGATATCTTTAGTCTTACCAAAGTAGTATCTGAGCTGCCTGTGGATGTCCAGGAAATGAAATATTCTTTTCCACTGTTTTTAGACTGGGGAAAGAATACAGGAAGATGAATAACTTGATTTACACTGAACTCATATCCCACCTTATGGCAAGTCTTAGAACTAATCGTTTATGCTCAGCATTATGAAAGTCTTAAAAGAGGGGAGCAGGCATTAGGCTTGTAACTCAGATGCTCTTCTAACGGAAGTTAGAATGAGAAATAAAGTTGTTTTTCAAGAAAGGAGCTACACAAAAGTATTAGAAACATTCAAATGGAGATACAGTTACTCAAACAAAATTCAGATCCTATGATGGAGCCGCCCGTTTCCTAAGTGGTCCAATATGTAGCACCCATTTCAAAAACCATTTCACCTGGAAAGAAAAGGAAAGAGGAATCTAATGGCATACAATCTGAACAGAATGAAAGGAATACTTTGTTAGATGTGTACAACAGGCCTGAATTTAATAATATGCACATGTAATGGACAGCCAGTGGTGCCCTTACCCCTACCTGGGAAGGGTCATGGTCTCTGGCATGGTAGCAACTAGAAAATCTTTTCCATTTAACTAAATATGATTTTTTAATAGCAGGTGTTCTAGCCTCCTTTAGTAGCTGTTGCAAATCTTCTTTAAAGAGGTGTCTAAGAAGGATTAAAAACAGGTCATCCAAACAGTCTGACTCTGGTTCAAAATGCTGAGGGTTCATGAATGCTCCCTTGTACTGTGTCAGTAGGTCCACTCTGTGAGGACGCTTTTGATAAATGCTCTTGGTCAGGAGGCCAAAAGCTGTCTGGGCCAAAAGAAACAATGGTAGTCAGAGGAAAGGGGGGGGAGGCATAGAGGAACATTTATATCCATGGGAAATAGAAAGCATCAGTTTTCCAGGCCGGTTTGTAATGAGACATTAGTTCTCCTTTCTCATGCACTTGGCCATGTGTACTTACCAAAAGCTTCCTCACAGGGTGGCCCTGCTGACACTGGACAAGGGATCACTCATCTACTCATTTGTCAGTGTTGGAGGATATGGTCAATAGACCATGTTGCTTTGCCACGAATGGTCTAGATCTCTTATTTATTTTATATTTGTTGACTGGGTTTGTCAGGGAGAAAAGCTCCACATGTTAATAACAGGTAGTGAGAGTAATAAAAGTATATAAAAAATATATAATGTATACAAAAAACATTTATAATAGAGACAGACTTCTAAAATTTAATTTGTCGATAAAAAGAACAAATATTACAGAGTCTAGACTGCGACTAGCATAAGTTTTGCTTAGAAGATGCACCATTTAGTAATATCTTAGCTAAGGAAGATACAGTAAGTGAGGGTAATAGAAGTGACTGGAGAGTAAGCATATGGTTAGAGTGAGTGAAGAGTGAAAATACATAGATAAGGTGGCTATAGAGGTGTCAGGTATACATAAATTAAACCAAGAACAGTTCAAAGAAAACTGTACCAAGAAAAAAGGTGATAACCACGAAGCTGAGCCACCAAGTTTGAATAAATCCAAATATTAGTCTTTTATTGCATACGAAAAAACAGAAACTGGAACCACGTATCACAAGCGCTTTCGCTCGGATATTCCGAGCTTTCTCAAGTTGATAAAATCCTGTAAAGCACAAGTTTAAATAGTTGCTTACATCAATTAGCAATTAAAATAAATGTGTAATTGAAGCATTATTCAATTAACAACCATTGTTTTAAAAACATAAAAATGTATAAAAGAACTTTCGTTAAAATATAAAATGACTTTCATTTTTTTCAAGAGAAACCAAAACAGATATTTACATTGCATAATATTCCAAATCACAAATTTAATTACTGTTTAAATTCTATATTAATGCATCAAGTGTGTTTCACTTTAAAAAAGCTTTGATGTTATTTCAATTTCATTATGATCTATACTATAAATTCCTTTGTTAGGGAACACATTTGTGGGGACTTATTAATGGCATACTGCTCAAGCAATTCAAAGTTGATAAAAAAAACAACTGAATGTGTGTAAAATACTTTTCCATTTGCAAAATGTATAGATATTTAATTATTATAATCTAACATTTTGTCATAATCTGGCTCTTCTAAGTTTTAATACTGGTTTAATACTGATGGTGTCATTTAACCCAGGCCAGTTGCCAGCATTTAACCTAAGTTGCCACACCAATTCCCTATATTCAAGGGTAGCTTCCCAATCTCCCCCTCTTAAGTCACGATTCACCTGCTCCAAGACCATAAATTTAAAATTGTAGTTTGGACATACAAGGGAATGTTTGTAAAGTGCATTTGATTCTTTGTTTTTAGATATTTCATAAAAGTGCTCGTACATTCTCTTCTTAATTTCCCTTTCTGTCTTCCCTACATAAAAACTTTTACAAAGTGTGCACACCACTAAATAAACCACTCCTCTAGAGTTACATGTAAAATAAGTGGGAGATTCAATTTTCATTTTTCTTGAGGGCAAATATATTCCTACATCATCCAAAATTGCGTGACATTGGTGACAGGCCCCACATTTATATGTGCCTGATTTCTTTATGCAATCTTTGTTTTTTCTTTTTTTCTTTTCAAACATTTCTTTTAAATTAACACCCTTTTTCCTGATGAATTTAGGTTTAAGGGGTAAAACATTCTTTAAATCTTCATGTGATGTTAATATTGGCCAAAATTTGTTGATAGTCCTTTCTATCTCTTGTGCTTGTCCACAATGTGTGTAAATAAATTTGGGTCCGATGAAATCATTTCCCTTTGTGCTAGCTGTCTGAGTTTGTGTGTGTGACCCTTTCCTAATAATGGGCAATATAATGAATCTCTTTTGTTCGCTACCTCTCTATACAACACTTCAAATAAATCCAAAGGGTAGCCCCTCTCTAAGAACATCTTTTGCAAAACCTGAACTTCATGAAAGAAGTCACCATCTGTGCTGCACATCCTAGATGCTCTAATTAATTGCCCTTTAAGAATCCCTTTTTTCTGTGAAAAAGGGTGGGCACTCTGAAAATGTAATAGGGAATTAGAAAATGAAGCCTTTCTGTAAATTTTTGACTGGAAGGTTTTATTGTCCTGATCTTTATATAAATTCACATCCAAATAGTGGAGTTCATGTACCCCTATTGTGTATGTGAATTTCAGAAAACTAGTCGAGTTGTTAATGTGTGCTAAAAATTCTAGAAGCAAATCGTGTGTTCCTTTCCACAAAATACAAATATCATCCAGAAATCTTCTATAAAACAGCAAGTGTTCTTCCCAGGGAGGTATAAATACATGCTTGAGTTCCCATCTGTGGAGCACCACATTGGCATAAATGGTGGCACATGGTGCCCCCATCGCAACTCCCTTGAGTTGTTTAAATAGTTCTCCATTAAAGAATACAACATTATTCTCCAATACAATGCTCATTAGTTCCACAATCAGGTTGGTTAAATTAGCTCTCAAGCACGTTTCCTGGGTGAAAAATTCACTAAACCACTGAAGTCTGATATCATGGGGTATACTAGGAAATAAATCCTTGATGTCAATTGTTACCATTAGTAGATCTGGCCCAAAATTGTTACAAGGAACTTTTCTCTTGAAAAAAATGAAAGTCATTTTATATTTTAACGAAAGTTCTTTTATACATTTTTATGTTTTTAAAACAATGGTTGTTAATTGAATAATGCTTCAATTACACATTTATTTTAATTGCCAATTGATGTAAGCAACTATTTAAACTTGTGCTTTACAGGATTTTATCAACTTGAGAAAGCTCGGAATATCCGAGCGAAAGCGCTTGTGATACGTGGTTCCAGTTTCTGTTTTTTCGTATACAATAAAAGACTAATATTTGGATTTATTCAAACTTGGTGGCTCAGCTTCGTGGTTATACATAAATTAAACACGGGACAGAGGCAGGTAGGTGTGCTGCACTAGGATAGGAAGACAGTGGGTGAGAACAGTGGCAAATATTGGTTGCAAACAGTGGCTAAAATATTTCCCTCCCACTTAGTGTCATTTTTGGATAATGTTAAACTGACAAAGCTTTGAGAACAGCAAAATCAATCCAAGGGAATATAAAGGTGTTAACTGCTCAATGGCAGCAGCCTCAATACAAAGCTCCACTCCCTCCAATCTCTCTTTGTAGAGGTAACTTCCCCTGTTTTGACCTCCTGCATACTATATGTGAGACAGCTGATAATCCAGTGGGTTATGTAGGGGTTTATTCCCAGTATATTTAGCTTTTCTACTATGCTTCAGTAGGGGAGTGTGTCAAAAGCTTTGGTCAGGTCGATGTATGCAGTGTGAACTGTTTTATCTTCATCCACTACTTTGGTGACCTTCTCAAAGTCCACCAGTTTCAGTAAGCATGATCATCCCTTGACAAATCCAAACTGAGACGGGTCCAGTGTTTGGAGGTTCCCTATGTCCTAACTGATTAGTTCCATGATAAGTCTTTCCATGGCTTTGTATATGAGGCTGGTGGAAATTCCTCCCTAATACAGGGGAATGATTGACTGGAGTTCTCCATTTGCTTGTACAAAATCTGTATGGAGGTTGTGGTTGAGCAGAGTTGTTTGGTGGAGGGGATGCTGATGCTAAATCATCTTCACACTACTTAAGAAGCATTCATGGATACTCTCAGGATACACTGATCCCACTGATGCAGTACTGTAACCTTTTGATAGCATATTAAGGACATGGTCTTATGTGATAGCTGGAGGTCAGTCATTTTCAGTTATATCCTGTTGGACAGATGGGGGGGTAAAGTTGGAGCTGAATTTAGCATTCAGGAGGTAAGCTGCATTTTCCATGTAAGTAATTTCGTTCACAATCAGCTGAGCACATCGCTGCATTGTGTTTCTGAGATTATGATCATAACAAAAAAAAGCCTTGTTATTGTCTTTGGCTTAGGTGGCTATTTTAGCCTCAAACTTGGCTTTGCTAAACTTTATTAATCTCCCGAGTTGCTTGTTTATGTCAGTGAGGAAGGCTCTATCATTCTGGGGATTACTCTTCTTACTTCTGATCAAAATTCTCTTCCTTTTGTTGTAAAGCTTGTTGATGCTATGGTTCAACCAAAGGGCAAGGGGGTTGTTTCTGGGGTTTGCACTGTGTTTGTTCTGAAGAGTACAGCTGCATCTATGCAGCTGTTTACATGCATGTATAATGTGGTGGTATACATTTCTGCATATATCAGGGCAGGCAGTAGACAGGCAGTGGCAGTTGTCCTACGGTCAAATTCTGTCAAGAAGTGCTCTAACCTGTAGAGGGCCCCTCAATTCTGGTGAGTTTTTTGGATTATGTTTTGAAAGTGCAAGTCAGATTTTAGAATATTATCAATGGTGATGCCAAGCAGCTTAGTGCTGGTGACAGCATCAAGTTAGATGTTTAGGGATGAAGTCATCTTTGGGTGGGCCATATATAGTGCAGCATTTTGGGGTATAAATGGCATTGTTTTGGAGTTTAGTATGAGGTCACTACTTTTGTGACAGCTTTGAATGAAGGTGAAGGATTCCTAAGTGAGTTTTTGTAGTTCATTTATGGAGTTGGCTGAGCAGATGACTTGAGTCATATGCATAACAAATAATTTTTTAAGGCTCTGAGACAGAGCTCCATGAGGCCTAAAAGTAATCCCTCTATTACAGCAATGTTTACGAGGAAGGTTGAGAATTTTTTTTTTTTTTTTTTTTGCTGCTTCACAGATCAGGCATAGTCACTTATACAGCTTTTGAACCAGAAAAATGATGAAAAGTCTGTAAGTTGACATAATTCAGACCCACCCAAAACTGATTGAAACTTTAAAAGTGTCTCCTTTATGCAGGGTTATTACCATGGCTTGTTTCCAGACTTTTGGGATGCAAGATTCCTTTACAGATCTTGCTGACAAGAATAAAATAGTATAGGAAAGAACACCTTTCCTAGTTTAATGTATCTGGTTGGAAAAATGATTTGCTGCAACAGTTGTAGGTTTTAATCTGTGCTGTAGTTTTAGGACTCAAACTAGGGATAGGATTAAGTCTGAAGGTTAAGTTATTAGCAGTATTTGGTGGAATGCAGCTCTGGTATGTAGGGAAAGAGTGGCGTACTAGTTAAGGGGCTGCATTTACGTAATGGGAGTTGAAAGGACCTGCAATACTGTTGTCAGATTCTTTAGCTGTGCATGGACAGAAACAGATGTGAAGATAAGGCATCATCCTGCTTATTCAGAGTTAATAGAAAAGTATCTTGCTGCAGAAATGGCAATATGTTTATTCAAATTCAAGAGAAAAACAATAGGTCTCTGCTGAGACCATATAGAACAGTGAACAAAACCATTCCATTTTTATATCTGGAACTGGCTCAACTAACTAACTGACCAGAAGTTTTGAGAAAACTAATATGCCCAAAGGAAATTGCTACTTTTATGCAAAACAGCTTGGGTATGAGGCTAGGTAGTAAAATTCTACCCCACCCCACCCCCCCATAATATTTTCAGATCAGTGGTCATTTGCTGCCATTGAGATATAAAGAGAGAAAATCTGTTTACTATTTACACAGGACAGGGCAGAGAAAGGTGATGATGGAACTATTTCTTGAACTTTATATATTCATTTAACTGGATAAGTAAACTGCTCTTGAAGGCACAAGCTGGGAAGAAGGGCAAACAAATACAGGAAGCTAGGGCGGCTTAGATGAACTAATCAGCCAGCACTTTCTGGGAGGTATGATGAAACAGGAGACAAAGAAAACATAAAAGCATAAAGGAAGCATGTAAACTCCACAAAGACACTAACAAAAAGTCATATTTGAGGCCCAGAGGCTTGCACCATGAGGCAGACATACGAGCCACCATGCTGTTTTAAATGAGAAGCCCTGTGTACACGTGCTTTGCAGCTGTTGTCACATTCTTACATTTCATACCTATAGCTGCTTTTCAAAATCTCTTCTTCTGATCTTCCTTGGATCCTATCTGCTTCCTAAAAGTGGTCATTCTTTATAAGGATATTCAATTCTATTTTAGGACATGATTGGGAAAATTAGTTGTGTAAAATTTTACCATAACCATAGATGTCCCTTTCTTCCAGGTTGCAGTATTCTTACTGTGGGATCCTCCAGGTTTGCAGTATTCTTACTGTGGGATCCTCCGCCTCAGGTGACCTGAACATCCAGCTCCTATACAAAAGCTTAAGACTGGTTGCTCCCAGGTGCGTGGGATGTCACACATAGGGCTATAAACCAGGGGTCTTAAATGGGACGTCTGCACACACAGACCTCAGAACTGACTGTCCAGCAGACAATAGTCTAAGGAATACTAAAAGGATGCCATCTAGACAGGGTAAATGTAATGAAGGGGGGTAGGTGGGTGGGAAGGAATACTGCAACATGGAAGAGAAGGACATCTATGGTTATGGCAACATTTTACACAACTAATCTATGTCCTTCTATTCTCATGTAGCAGTATTCTTACTGTGGGAGAGTGTCACAGCTCAAGAAGAGGAAAGGGTGGTGGAAGAAGTTGCAGATTTGAGGAATCTATGCAGGACTGCCCTTGCAAATCCTGCCCTTGCTCTGGAGAAGTGGTCCAATTTGTAATGTTTGGTAAAGGTATGCACAGAGGACCACATGGTTGCCTCAAGAATGGTGGTTGTGTCCAGATCTTTGAAGAAAGCCCCAAAAGAGGCTACAGCTCTTGTGGAATGTGCCTTAACACCATAAGTTAAGCCTCTGCCGTGGTAGGAGTAGCAGAAGGAAACAGTTTGTTTGGATACCACCTTGCCCATGGGGCTTTGGGTGGAAGGATACAAAGAGCTGACTGGACTTTGATAGCTTTGGTTTTGTCCAAGTTGAACCTTAACTGTCTGTGGACATCAAGGGAGTGGAGTACTCTCTCACAGTGATTCTGAGGGGAGGGAAAGAAGTGGGTAAGTGAACAGATTGATTTAGGGACAGCTCACTGAACACTTTGGGCATGAAGGAGGAACTGGTGTGAAGGGTCACCCCATCTTTGTGAAAGATTGTGTAGGGTAGGGAGGCCATTAGAGCTTGCAATTCTGAAACCCTTCTGGCTGAAGTAAGGGCTACTAGTAGGATAGCTTTTCATGTGCACATCTGCAGAGAAGCAAAGCTTGCCTGTTTGAATGGTGCAACTGTGAGTTTTTCTAGTACGTAGTTTAAGTCCCAAGGTGGTGGGATAGGTTTCTGGTGGCCTAACGTGGAGAACCCCTTTAAGAATAGTTTGACATCCAACCTGGAAAGAAGAGGTGGTTCCAGAGGTACGCGGGCAGAGATAGCCGATAAGTGGACCTTCACTGAAGAATATGAAAGGTCTGATTTTATAAGCCCTCACACAGAATAGGACTAGAGGAACATCTGCTCGGAAGGGGTCCCTTTGCATTTGCAGACACCATTTGGAAACCTAAAACCTCTTAGTAGTGGGCTTCCTGGCCTCCTGCAGGATGGCTAGCACGTCCTCTGTGTACTGGTGTCTGAAGGGAATAAATAGTTTATCAGCCAGAGGGTTAAGCTGAGCATCTCCAGGTGTGGGTGAATCAGACATCCCCCTCTGGTGTGTGAGCAGGTCCACCTTGTGAGGCAACTTCTGGTGACAGCCCTTGGCAAGAGACTGAAGAAGGGGGAGCCAATACTGCCTTGGCCAACAGGGAGTCACCAGCAAGATTCTTGACTTGTCGTCCTGGATTTTTAGAAGGACTTTCTGAATAAGTGGGAAGGCATAAAGGAACTGTTCCTTTTAAGAGATGGAGAAAGCGCCCACTCTCAAGACTAGTGAGGAGGGATCCCCGGAGCAGAAAAGTTGTAATGGTCTGTTCTGGGGGATGCAAATAGATCTATTTGAGGTGTGCCCCTGGTGGACAATGTCTAAGAACACATCTCTGTGCAACATCCACTCATGATGCAGAGGGAAGGATCTGCTTGATGGTTGTCCTGGGATGGAATACATACTGCCTGCAGTGTGATGTTGTGCTGAGAGGCCAAATCCCATGCCTGCACTGCTAGCCTGCATAGCTGGTAAGACCTGGTCTCCCTCTGTTTGTTGATGTACCAAATCACAGCTGTATTGTCCGTGTAGATTTGTAGGGGACTTGGCTGCATAACAGGGAGAAAGGTCTGTAGGGCTAGAAGGACTGCAGTCATCTCCCTTATGTTGATATGATTTTTTCTGGAGGGAGGGCTACCACTGGGCCTGCACCTTGAGGCTATTCATAGTTGCTCTCCACTCTAGATTGGAGGCATCCGTGAGCATACATTGTACTGGGTTGGTGGGTTGCAGAGGAAGGCCTGGGTTCTGGTGTACTTGCGGGATCCATTACCTCAGCTCTGTCTGCAGGCAGGATAATAAGGGTACCTGGAACTCCAGGGGGTGGCTGTGTTGTGACCAGACATTTTTTAGGTACCACTGGAGCTTTCTCATGTTCAGCCTGGCTAGGGGTAGCATAGGGATAGTGGCTGCCATGAGGCCTAGGAAGCGCATGAACTGCTAGCTGAGATATGGGAGACCAGGAGTTTGTGGAAGTGGTTGATCAGAGATGTTATTTTGCCCTGAGGGAGGAAGACCTTCATCAAGTCGGTTCTTATCCTGCAGCCCAGGAATGTTTTGTCATTGGCTAGAGTGAGGGATGATTTTTGCCAGGTTGAGAGTGAACCGCAAGCTCTGGAGCAGGGACATAGTGAATAGTAAAGGATTCTTGACTATGCCTTCCTCTTCTGCTAGGATGAAGAGGTCATCTAGGTAGGGGTAAGATCTGAATGCCTTTTGTTCTACAGTAGGCTACTGCTGGGGCTAGACAGTTTGTGAAGACTCTTGGTGCAGTAGATAAACCAAAGGGCAAGGCAGAAAATTGAAAGTGTGAAGAGGGTCCAGCAAAATGCAAATACTTTCTGTAGTCTTGGTGGATGGAAATGTGGAGGTATGCTTCCTTCAGCTCCAAAGTGGCCATGAACGCTTTGGGTGGCAATAGTGGAAAAAGACTTTGTAGTGGTAGCATTCTGAAGGAAGGCACCTTCAAAAAGAGGTTTAGGAAGGACAAATCCAGGATGGTCCTCCAAGGGCCATCCTTTTTTGGCACTAGGAATAGACTGGAATAGAATGCCTTCCCTTCTTTGTCTGAGGGGATGTTTTCTATGATCCCCTGGGCGAGTAAGTTCTTTGATAACCTGAGGGATTGGGTGTTACTGGTTTTTGGGAGGGAAGGGGATGCCTTGCGGAACAGGCCCTTCCTGCCAGGACATGAAGTACCCTTTTTCCACTATTGCCAGAACTCAGTGGTCTGAAGTGACTTGTTTCCAGAAGGGGAGACAGTGAAAGAGGTGGGACAAGAGGGGTAGGTGGCTGAGGCAGTCACTCATTGTTTCTGTTTTGAAAGGGCTGTCTTGTGGTAGGTAGAGCAGGGGCTGCCCTTGAGGAAGGTGTCTTTCTGGACCATTTTCTGTGTCTAGAGGAGGAAGAGGTAGATGGGGCCTGGGGGCTCTTTTGACAAAGGTGGTTCTGGCGGAGTAGTTCTTGTAAAATTTAAGGACTGGGGAGACCAGTAAATGCTTGAGGTCTTGGAGCTCCTTGCTTTTTTCCTGGAGGTTTTTAAACAGTTCAGCAGACTGTTTGCCAAACAGGAATTTGTTGTCCAGAGGTGCATCCAAAATTTTGGTTTTAAAATCCTCTGGAAGGGGCTGAAGCCTAAGCCAGGAATACCTGCATAGAACAGAAGCTGAAGCTGCAGACCTAGCGGAGGCCTCAGCTGCATCATAGCTGCACGTTCTTAAGTGTCTGGCAACTTGTGATGCCAAGGACAGCTTAGATGTTACCTAAGATTTGTTGGGAGAGTCAAGCATGGCAGGAGAGCAAGGAGAATGCCTGAGAGACCAAGTCTAGTGCATATTTGACCATGTCGGTCTGATAAATGAATGCCCGTATTGAAGATGTGTACAACTTTTTCCCCAGTCTGCCCATGACCTTGCTGTTCTTGTCTGATGGCAAGATGGAGGGTGAAGGAATAAGTCTGGACTGTTTGTCAGGGGCCACTGCAATGACTGCAGGATCTGCCACTGGTGGCTTACCAAGGAATTTGTGCTCATCAACGACCTTGTAAAAGAGGTCACATCTTTTGGGAGCTGGTGGCTGTGATTCTGGTGTCTTTGAGGCTGATGCAAATGCATCTAGGTAGGCTAGACTCACAGGGGGGATAGCCGAGGGGAAGGGTGATTCCCCCTGGAGTAATTCAAAATATCTCCTTTGAATTTCGGTCATCTGGGTTGCATCTCACTTGAAGTACTCCCTCATTTTAGTAATTGTTTTCCTAACAGAAATGTCTTCAGAGGGTGAATCTCCCTCTAAAGAGTCCTCATCTGGGGAGTAGTAATCCAAAGGGGAAGTTATCTGAGAGGAGTAACACAGTCATCTGAAGAGGATGAAGCGGAGTATTCCTCCTGGGGGTGAGTAACAGGAATGGAAAAAGCTGAGGCTGGCCTGGAGCTGAAAGCAGGCAATGTGGCAGCAGGAGAGGCTGCAGCCCTGAGAGCCATAAAGGCCTGAAGCAGGGACTGAGAGAAGGTATGCTAGTCTGGTTGTTCCTCCGAAGTAGTAGACAGATGCTTGGCTTTCTGTTTCCTCATAAGAGGCATAGGCTTAGTGGAAACAGATGGCCTAGTATCAGGGATCTGCCCTGTAGGTGAGGGTTCCAATTCTTGGACTGTGGGTGGGCATCCATCAGAGCCTGGTTGCCCCTCAACCTCAGTCTACTAGTGTTTCCAAGGTGGTCTCCGCAAGGGTAGTCGCTGGGAATGTCTGTTCTAGTGGACATCCCTAAACCCCTAAATCGGTGGCTGGTGGAACGTCCGACAGTGGGGCAGAAGCGGTAGGCATCGTAACGTTGGCCTTCTTTTTAGGCACCTCTGTCTCGACGGCCGACTCTGGATCCATATGTAGAACTAAGAGCTTTAGTCTCTGGTTCTCAAGATAAAGTTTTAAGGCTGCCAGTTTTCTTCAAAGGGCTTTCAGTATGAACGACTGGCAGATGCTACAGGTGTTGTGATCATGTTCCTAGCCTAAGCAGAACAAACAAAGTTTGTGTGAGCCTGTGTGTGGAATTTGACATCCGAACCTACATTTTCCCTTTCTACTGGACATCGGCTAAGAAATATCAGCAAGCAACCAAAGCTTAAGCAAAAAAAAGGCTTTCCCAAATGGGGTAGTTATGTTTAGAAGTTTTCAAGACAGCAGAGCGAAACGATCGATCTGGTGTTCGACAGTGGCAGAGAAGTTCTGAGGTCTGTGTGTGCAGACATCACATTTAAAGTCCCTGGCTTATGCCCTGCGTGTGATGTCCCTTGCACCTGGCAGCAACCAGGCTTAAGCTTTTGCATAGGAGCCGGATGTTCAGGGTCACCTGAGGCAGAGAATCCCACAGTAAGAATACTGCAACATGAGAACAGAAGGACATCAAATGTTTTCCATGCAGAATCATTTCCCCCTTTTCTTCTAACTGTTGTAGGATTTTTGAAATGGGGTCCTGAAGATGTAAGCCTTATCCAGAGGTACATTTAATAGACTGGCTTTAACTCCTCAGGAGGAAGTTGGATTTTTAGCTCTGCATGCCTCGTTGTGATAAAGCAAGAAGGTGCAAATCAAAACAGGCAATTAACACAAAGTATCCATAGCTGGCCAAGAGTGAACACAGTTTGTCAGCTGTTTGGGTCCCTTGGATAGCTTTTCTGTGTGATACATTCAAAACTGCTATATCTGAGTCAGATACAATCTGATCAGACAAAAGTCTCAGAATGGCAGTGCCTTGCATTTATGGCTTCTACTCCTTTCATATATGATCCCTCTCTTTTTTTAATGTTTATTCCTGACTAAACTCACTAGGTCCTTTATTTTCCTTCACTCCAGTCTACCTTTGCTTTGGTTGTCTATAGATGCAGTCTATGAACACTGCCTGTTTGAAAGCAAACGTTATAAACTAATTTATACACCATTTTCTTCATACCTTATACACAACCGAACAGTAGTATTTTGCACCACGCTCATAACATATAAAATAATTGGCTAGCATAAATCTGCATGTATCCAAGTCTTGTTAAAAATATCTTAATTATATATAAAGCAAGGGCTGCACAATCAACAAAATCCCAGCCCAGTTCAACAGGCATGATTCCTTGGGTCATGATGAGTGCTCTGGAGGTGAAACCTCTCTTTTCTTGCATTATTTAGGTTTTTAGTACTTGCCACAAAAAAAAAAAAGGGGGGGGGAAACCTCCCTGTACCAATTTGACTTTTCATGCAGTCTTCTTTTTCTCCAAAGGTTTAATCTTAGTGGTGTTATTCTGCTTAGGAAAAACAGGAAGGAAAATACTTAATCTTCCTTGCTTTTGGTAAGTTAACAGCTAACCTAGTCCGATTTAAAACTGACCCTACAAATACCTTTTATCTCCTCGGCAAAGATTGTTTTAGCAAACATAACACAGTAATAACACTAGAAATGGAAAATGATGTAAAAGGTTTTTGAGGAGAGAGCCTGCAGTTCAGATATTCTCTTTCTGGAAGTAATGGCTACTAAAAAGACTGTTTTTCATGAAAGGAATTTTAGCTGAAGGTTCAAAACGTTTCTGAGTTAGACCTTGAAGCACAATTGTGTGATGCCAGGGAGGTGAAGGATCCTTTATAGGTGGTACGAGAAGGAAAATACCTTTTAGGAATGCTTTGCATAATTTCAGTGAAGCCAAGGAATAATTTCTGTCTCCTGTGTGGAAATTAGAAATAGCTGCTAACTGTAGTTTAAAGGTAGAGAAACTAGCCTCTTCTTTAGAAAAGGTAGCTAAAAATTCAAGTGCTGCAGAAACTGGAGCAGATAACAGATCAAGCTAATTATTTAACACCCAAAGTGAGAATCTTTTCTATTTGCTCTTACAAACTTTCTTAATAGACTTTTTTGTGAAACCAAGATAATGGTACGCACAGGACAAGAAAGCCTGGGCTGTCTAACCTTCACTGGATGTGAAGAAGCCATGCAGTTAGTTTGAAGACCTGGATATTGGGGTGTTGGATCCCTGATGGGTGAGAGAAGAGATCTGGTGCTGGCTCCAGTATCCAAGGAGGATAACGAAGGTGAGACCATAGGAAAGGGAACCATTCCTGTTGAGGCTAGAATGAGGCAACGAGGATGATTGAGCTCTTCAGCTGACTTGTTTTCTGCAGGAATTTGGGTATCAAGGGAAGAGGGGGAATAAACATAAAGGAGACCGGGGGGGGGGGCCAAGCATGCACTAGAGCATCTCTCAGTGACTCCCCTTAAGGGTAATTAGAGTGAAGTACCTGCTGCACTTGTTGTGGGGAGATGCAAAAAGGTTGCAGCAAGGTTGGCCCTAATGACAGAGAATCCTTTCCACAACAGATTGGTTGAGAGAATACTCGTGAGGCATCAAGATAGATAGTTTGTCCGCTAAGACAATGGTTTTCCCAGGGATGTGCACTGCAACTAGAAAGTGGCCTGATGAGCCTGCCCATTCCCACACTCTCATGGCCTCTCTGCAGAGGAGATAAAATCAGGTTATGCCTTGTTTGTTGATGTGCCTGACCACCGACATGTTGTCCTTCTTGAATTGCAATAGTCCCCAGAGGGACAGCATCTTGAAAAGACTGCACAATGTGGGTAGGACTGCTGTCATCTGTAGTACATTGATATACAGATTGGTCTCTTGGGGGACCACATGCCTCGGACCATCCTTCCTAGGAAATGCCCCTATCCCACCCCAGTTTGGAAATGTCCATGGTAACTGTGGCCAATGGAGTTGGAAAAACAAAAGGAAAACCTAGATGAATGTTGTCTAACTGAATCCATCAGTGAATGTGATGTTTGCAAATTAAAGTTAGCTTGACTGGAAAGGGCAGGGGATGACAGAATGGACCACTAAACAGCTAGAGTCCATTGAAAAACATGCATAAAGAAATGTGACAAGGGAAGTAGTACAATGGCTGCTGCCATACAGCCTAACAATTGAAGCGCTGACCTTGCTGGAGGACATGGATGGGTAATAAGTAGGTGAACTTGATTTTTGATAGTGAATATGCAATGAAGTGGTAGTGAAGCTATTTGTTTGTGTATCCAGAACTGTACCAATGAAATCCAGGCTCTGGACTGGTGTCAGGTTTGACTTGGTATAACTTATTGTTATCCCTACTGACTGCCAAATCTAGAGCAAACCGTCCCTGGAATATAGGTGAATATGCCTGGAGTAGGCAGTGAGGAGCCAGTTGTCCAGATAGGAAAACACTCAATCCTTTGAGTCTCAGGTGAGCATCCAACATTGCCAAGAATTTGGCAAACACCCTAGGGGCTGTGGTGAGTCCAAAGGCAGGGCACTGAACTGGTAGTGACTGGCTCCCAGCCAAAACAGTAAATGTCTTCTGGAACACACATCTGTTTTGATGTGACAGTATGCATCCTGAAGATCTATCCAGTACATCCAATTGTCCTTGTGAAGAAAAGGTAAGACAGACTGTACCATAACCACTTGGAACTTTGACTTCTTTACATACTGATTCAAACTGCTTAGATCCAACACTGGTCTGAGGTCCCATTTTATTGGGCACTAAAAAGAAGCGCGAGTAAGATCTGAATCCTATTAGGTCTGGTAAGACCTCTTTGATGCCTTTTTCTAGCAGTTTGAACTTATTGTGCTGTGCTCTTCCTCCAACTGTGTGGGATGTCAGGAAGTTTTTTTCTTTTTATGAAGAGGGATTTGGAAAAATGGACAGAAATAACCTATGGATATGATTATTAGCATCCAGGTATCTTTTGTTACATTTGCCCAGGCTTCTGGAGGCAGGGATAATCATCTCCCAAGCACTGAAAAGGTCTGTCCAGAAAGGAATTCTAGAACCCCTGCTTCTGTGGGCCTCCTCCGCCTCTAGGGCAATGTCTCCCATTAGAATTTCCTCCTCTGCCTCTGGAGGAATTGTCCCTGTGTGAATCTTGGAAAGGTCCCAGATATTTTCGGAACCAAATTTTTTTCTTACCACCTCTCCGATTCATGAAAAAGGTCCGCTGAGAGATAAGAGAACTTTATTCCCACGGCAGACAGGGCCTTTACATCTTGTTGCTGTGAGTACATGCCTTTTACTGATGGCCCAAATAAGGATGTGCCATTGAATGGGGCACTGATACATGATGTCTTAAAGGGCTCCACAAAGTCACACAGCCGCATCCAGGCATGTCTCCTCATGGCAATGCCTGAACCAGCCGCTCGTAAGATGCCTTCAGCTGTGTGAGATCAACCTCACTAAAGCATTTGAGATAGAGTGGACAGTTGCAAGGACATTCTTTTGAAGTCATCTGTATACATGGACTCAGAGAATTTGAACTGTATTTGGTCAAATCTTTCTGAAGCCTCATGAAGTGTGCCAGGTAATTAAGAGACCTCAGTGCAAAGGTTGCCGAGGCAAACGCCCGGTTTCTGAATATGTCCAGCATCCTAGACTCCTTGTTTGACAGATGAACAGAAGAGCTCAGCGAAAAACTAAGAGGAAGGATAGCTAAAGTTTTGAGAAGTTCATAAAAGTTGAATTATCTCAGGAAAATATCGCTGATAAAGCTTGAGAGAGGAACATGCATCTGCTCGCAATGGCAGCAAACAAGATCTAGGGTAATGGGGATGGAATAGGACATTATAGGTAGAGGGAGCAACTCAAGAGCTGGTTTCAAAGTCTGGAGTATGTGGCAGAGTCAGATCCGAGGATCGGATCTGAACCCAATGGGCTGAGGAAGAATGAAACATCAGATCAAATGCAATTTCTCCCTAAACAAAAATCTGTGAAAAATCCTAAGGGAGATTTGAATGCCATATGCCAACGACATTAAGGCCAGGAACAAACAGACTGTTAAAGCATAAGGAAGCAACTGCTTTCTTCTGACATCAAAATGAACTGTTCAAGACTGTCCACTGTTTCATATACAATTTATCCCAAGATGTCACTGCCTGAAACCGCAGCTTACACACCTCAGCATCATCTCACTGCTAATAAAAGATTAGGATGGGTGTTTAGTCACCTTCCTATAGTTTATCCCCAAGGATATTATGATTTCCTTCAGCAATAATCTTTCTGATGTATATACACTAGGGGTGTGGCAGGCATCATACCCACTCCATGAGGCTAAAGAGAAGCTATTAACCATTAGTGTGAGATTCTGACACTAATTTAGTGTTTCCTCTAAGGCCATAACTAAATAATTGGGATTTTAATGGAAATACAGGAATGGGAAGCATATCAAATATTTGAAGAGAAAAATCACGTTAACAAGAAACATCGATTAGATATAGAATTCTCAAATGGCATCAGAAATACTCTGGTTCAGGGATCAAAAACAAACATATGCCATAACTAATGTATTTAATGGAAATACATGAATAGGGGGAACATTCCAATTATTATATGAAGAGAAAATCAGGTTACAAAGATTAAAAAGAAAAATCACTTGATACAGGACTCTCTTCACCATGTTCTAGGATAGGTCAGCATTTTCCAGTCTGTTTACATTCAAACTGCTCTTTGCTCAGAAGACATCTTAAGGTCAGGTCAGAGATGCTTAACACCAACAATCAAATATACAAAACTGATGGGAATTAAATTGCCACAAGTACTTTGTCTGATCTGCCAATATCCTTACTTAACCAATTATTTGGCTGTGAAAAAGTTCAAGCTTGTACATAATACATAGTTGTCAATGCACATTTTATCTGTTATTACTAGTAACTCACCACTTACTTTCCGATGCAGACTTCTTCTAAGTGAGCTGTTGGTGTTTGAAGGTTTCAAACTGAAGAAAAAGAAAATAAGCAAGTCTGAGTGGTATAGCTTTATAACTACAAACACACCGACTGTTACATAGAGGCACTAATGCGGTCTTCTACAAACAGCAAAGAAAAGCTACGATTAAATTCCAATGTACAAAATATAAAAGTGAGACACTAATGATAAAATGTGAAATAAAATTGGCCCTTCTTATTAAGTTGAAGCTCACCTGCAGCAACTGACCAGAAATGAGTGACAGACTGAATGAAATCTGTTCCACTTTATATTTTACACCACATAAATTCTTTACACAAAGTAATTTACATATTTATATATGTATATATATATATATATATATATATATATATATATATACATATACACATACATATTTTATATATATATATATATATATATATATATATATATATATATATATACATACACACACACACACATACATATACATCACACACACACACACACGTCTACTTCTAAATCTTGAAATCCCACAAGACCGAATGTTATTTTCACAAGGTGAAAATAATAAACAGTTGATTTTTCACAGGTCAAGTAAACACTTGTCCAACATGGGGAAATATGCCCTAGTGCGATCCCGGAGTTGGTATATGCAGTTAGAGGGGTGTGGAGGGTGTAAACCCCACCTAGGTGGGTGTTACATAGTCCTAGGTGGTTCCATGAAGTTATGGGCAAGTGTTTACTTGCCCTGTGAAAAATCGGCCATTCGAGATTTCAACTGTTCGTCATTTTCATCTCACGAAAAAAGCATTTGGTCTTGTGGGATTTCATGACTTAGAAGTAGACCCATATATATATATATATATATATATATATATATATATATATATATATATATTTTTTTTTCTACAATAAAAATATAGGAAAAAACAAGTTATAAAATGAATAGAAAGCACAGCAATCAGTACGTACACAAACACTCCCATGCAAAAAACTTTCATAGTGTAATGCAATGAGGGGGATCTGTGAAAATTTTAAAGTCATTGAACCATGGTGGCCTTGGGAGATGCAGCAATGATTATTTTTCGGATTCTCAGAAAATGTGTATATGCAAATTCTAGTACGATAATCACATTCATTGTTCATTTACCTAAGACATCATTCCAATATATACACAATACAGGTCAATCGCTTGACTATCAAAGCAGTTAAATGTTCTGTAGAATGGTTTATTACATGCAAATAAACATTTAGGTAACAATTGCCTGTCTACATGCTGTGACAAATGCTATACTGTTATTGTCTAAACTCTGTCCACAAAATGGACCTAGATATGGGAAATAAAAATGTTTATTTGACCCAGGGTGTGCATATTTAATTTATCATCCTAATCACAAACATTGTGTACATATCTGCCTTCTTCATCAGTTAAGAAAAGTCTACCTCATTAACTCCAATGAAAAAAAAGAAAAAAATACACACACAAAATATACATACTTTATCCCCCCCCCCCCCCAAATACAATAAAATAAAATTTGGACCACAACTACTTAACCATGAAATGGAAAAGATTCTAAGGATCTTTGCCGAGGTTAAACCCACTTAACTCATTACACCCTAGTGATGCCTCCAGTTATTTCTGCAGTTAGGAATCTACTGATGCCTCTAGACGTCAACTATTTCTTGCTCATATTTGCATTAATTCCAAAAACAAGCTACATGCAAAGTAATAAAGCATTCCATTTTAAAACTTGCACAGTGGGAAACATAGCTACATTGATATCCGACTTCTGTCTAGTGCAGGTAAAGTGATATTAATTGCTGTTCATATATTTATTTATATTGCTATAAATGTTACGCATGTCCAAATATCTCAAAAACCTAGTAGCAGAGGCTGAACCACGTAGCCTCATATGAAGGCTCTCAGCTGGATGAACAAAATTTTGCTGATGGTACACGTGTGTAACTTGAGTGGCCGATGAGATACTGTTAAGTTGTTTACAAAATATAACAAATTTAATCGCCACTATATTTACTGCGATTTATAACATTTAATTTAAGATCTAGAATATATAGAATACTCCCAATATAAAAATAGTTTGTGCTGAAGATTTTCATATTTACATTTGTTTAGTAACCCCAATGGTTCCAGAGATATGAACATTTGTTTGAAATGTGAGGATATCATTTGATTTTATCAAAAAGCTTAGGCTCCACCCATTGGAAGTTGTGGTGCAAACTTCCCGAGCTCTACTGGAGGGAATGAGTTAAAGGCATGACTAAATACAGCAATAAAGATCCCGACAATCCTCATTGTAATTACTAAGCATTAACTGGTACGATTTTAAAAAAAGATTGAAAAATTACATTACAAGACAATCAATGCATTAAAAAAATCCAGGGAAACTACATGAAGCTCTACTCAGTACATGATATACACAATTACAGAGCACACTGAAACACATGGAAAACCTTAATTCAAACCATACAATAGTGAAAAATCAGATAATGGAATATGTTGCATACCTGCATAATAAACAGAAATATCTTGTGCTACAGAATTGAAGATCTTGACTTGGGGCTCAGAGATTTGCTACTCACTCCGAAAAACATTCCCTAAACCTAAAGTACAATGTAATTTATATATTACCCAACAGACCTCCACATATTTCAAGATTATATATATATATATATATATATATATATATATATATATACATATATACACACACACACACACACACACACATACATATATATATATATATATATATATATCATACTGTCACTGGAATTTAGACAGTCATTGTCATTGAGCAGTCTCTATATATCTACATCACATTTATTTCTTTACTGCTTGATAACCAGGTGGATGGGAATATCTGGCTAGCAACAAGACTCATTTCAGTTATTACCTGGGCCATATGTCAAAATAAAGAAAGCACAGCTTACATCTTGTGTTTAAAACAGCACTAACTTATACTCAAATTCAAATTATTTTAAAGCTGAAACTTATGTTTTGCGATATTCTTGTAACATAAATGTAACAACAAAATGAGAAGATTTTTTCCCTCAGTACAACCTTCAGGATTCTCTTTATAACAGACTAAAATGTAATGTTAATCAATTTTGCCTTTACAGCTATGATCAACTACTGTACTACCTTCCCCAAACTAAGACTTCTTACCACTCATGCACACCCACTTGCCTATGACCACTGTCAGCAGCAGTGATTTTATTCGTTCCTGTGCTTCTGACTACAGCATTAACATTCTGACGGCTAACAGTGATAATAGCTATGAATGAACAAACATAAAAGATTCTACTAGCAACATATGTACACTGCAAGTCTAACCTTATGAAGGGCTGTGGGGAACAGGTGCAAAGAGAAAAAAAAGTCCTTTGAAGTTGAAAACTGCCAATAAGCATCTGGCTCTTGACTACCACTACAAGTGGAAGAGGAAAATAAACCTGAAATGTTTCTGATGGTTAGATGATCAGGCTAGCATAGAGGTCCTACAACAACCGATTTCAAATATTTATGATTTGGAGAAATATTACGAAACTCTATCATATATGAATAACACTGAAATTGATCCTGTGTTGCTGGAAGCTGGATATTGCTGATGAATTTGCCAACATTCCCCCTGCCAAAAGCCCTAGTTTGGAAAACGTTTTGCTAGGCGGAGGTTGTGTGCATGTGCAGAATGCCTATCACTACACTGTTCTCACTCTCATATGTCAGAAATATGCTTCAATATACACAATGTGCAAAAGCACTCAAGAGTTTATAGATTTCAAGATAACCTCAAAACTAGATATTCTCCATCATCCATAATTTCAAAATCAGGATATCAAGGCTGAACAGAAAATGAAAATAATCACTACTAGCAAGGATAACCATACATCTTCAACTGCATTTAGTGATCTCAGAAACAATGTCCCACAGAGCATTCACCACAACACAACCTACTCCAACTCTGAAGACACAGTTAACATACTATCTGGCAAATTTAATTCAAACCCCCCCCCCCATCTCCTCTCATCTTTCCCCCATGCCATACCCATTTTATCTATAACTACTACTACCACCATTCCCAGAAATAACCTTCAAGAAGTTTTAAAAGCTCCCTCAGATGTAAAAAAATCACTAGCTACATCTAGCCCGACAATGTACTGGGCATTTCCTTGTCAGAATGAAACACGATCTCACTGAGCATCTCTGGAATCTTGTTTAAAATAAACCTCTCAAACGGATTTTCTTGGAGAAAAGTTGCTGTCATCGCCCTTAATAAGCTGACTTGTGAAACTACAGACTGAGAAGCACTATCAGCCTTGTCTGCAAGTCAGTGGAACAGTATCATTATGCACCACAAAAACAAAGACTTTGGCAGCCTGAAATTTCTAGACCCTAGCCAGTTTGGATTTTTGAAGGGTTCATGCTGCCTATTCAGCCTCATAAACTTCTTTGAAAAAAAATCATCTAGGGATTGGAGGAGGACAATATAGCGCACCAATATACCTTGATCTGATTAAGCCCATTGACACTGCAACTCCCCACCACTGGCCTAGTAATTGAGGAGCCTCACTCCTCACCACTGGCAACAGTGGGGGATATACACACTGGGAGGATAACAGGCACACACACAGTATTTCCAGATGCAGCTCTCTGCATCAAGTGCAATTTCCTTTAAGAGTGCAAAGAGACCACAGTCAGTCTGGGGCTGGTTTCTGCCTTTTTCCTCCAGATCCCCACTGGCACAGCTACAGAGTTGATATCTCAGCCGAGTGGCCAAGCCAAGACCTCCAGCGCCCTCTATGTCCAACCAGTGCTTCATGTCCCTGCCCACACACACACTGAAATTTGATTTACACACACACACACACACACACACACACACACACACACACACACACACACACACACACACACACACACCTGGGAAAGGCTGGCACAGGTTTACTAGCTATGCCTCTTTTTGCCCAGACTATAAGGTAGTTTTGACTGCCACCAGCCACTCCTTATCAGCTACTTAAGGCCCTTAACAAAGGGTGTCCAATCTTACTGTGTAATGTTACTATTAATCCAAATGGTAGTTTGACCAAGAGCAAGGCTATTAGGAGTGACCCACACAGTGCCACCAAATAAATATACAAGTACTCCCAGAACTTAAATGTCTCTCACAGATTTCAGTCACAATGAAAGGTTTAAATATATTTAATAGTAAATAATAAAAGAACAAAAAATAAAAAAATACTCAGTAAATAATCACAGTTACATCAGAGTTCAAGATCACAAGAAATATTTAAAACATTGCAGGAAAGTCTCAAATAAATAAAGAAAACATCTAAGATCTACTTCACTATATTCCTGTCTGTATCTAAGAGAAATGACTGTACCCTAGTTAACTTACTTACAGAACAAGCAGGCAGATGTGGTGACTGAATGTTCTTGTCAGGTCAAAGACAAAATACAAAATGCACAGTCTCGCGCAGAGAGTTCTTTAACATTTCAGATATTACTGCTGGGGTAGCTGGCAGCATGACATCACTTCTTGTCATCTGACTATCAGTTCCCAGGCTCACAACCATTGATTTTAGCATCTACCTGTGAAAACACATAGACCTTAGATCTTTTGGCAAATGGTGGAAGTTGTCAAATAATCTGCATTTCTCCACATTTAAAGACAATAAAAAAACTTCTAGTTCTAGACATTAGCTTTCAGTTTCAATGCAACAGGAGACATAACATCTATTTTATTACATGGTTATAAAGTAATTTATGTTTTCAGCTATTCTTCTGAGGTTACCTTCTTGTGTTTCAGTCCCCATTGTTAAATACATATACATCTAAACAGTTACAACAGTGTATATACATTTCTGCTCAGTATTACAAAACATCTCTTCCACACACATATGTACAATATGACATATAGTTCTAAAACAGTTGTAACACAAGCAATTGCATCATGCTGATATTCACAAATGACACACAGCCACTTACAAAATTCCAGATAGGGCTAGCAGTATCTTTCTGTCACGCTTCTATATAAAACATATTAATATTCAAATGACATGTAATTATTTACAAAATTCCAGATAGCTGGACTGACAATATTTCCACATTTTGGCATGGTGAACAAAATAATCAAACTAAATGTGAATCCATATATACCTTATTTAACAGCAAGCTGCCTCAGTGAAAAATGCATGAAATCAAGGTTAGGGACTCCCACTCCACCAAAAGCCATGTTACAAGTGTAGTCCCAAGGGCCTCATCTATTTCCAAGATTTTCAAGCCAATGTAAAAGTCTCTGTCTGACAAAGGTTACAGAGGACTGCAAATTTGGGAGATATCATCAGTACCATTGCACTTCTCACTTAGAAGACACTCAGGTCCCAAACAACTATACCAATTTTGAGAGCAGAGTATCTACATCAACAATCTTTTCTTTGACCAACATGCCTTTTGGGGATAATTAAGAAATCATTAAATCTAACCCAGTTGAGTAACATAGGTTTATCTTCCTGGTCTAGAAATGTAATCACTGCACTCTAAACCTCCTTATTAGGCCCATAACTGAACATAATGCCTTCTTCCTGTATCTGGTTAAACGTATGATCCAAACTGAAAGACTATGTTTTTATTCAGGATATCAATGGCATGACTTTCATGTCCTATGCAGAACTCCTCAAAGCCCTATCCCTATTTTCAAGTCTCATACATACAAACTCCTGCAGGGGGACCTCTGCTTAGCTTACAAGGAATCAAATTAGCCTACACTGTGTAACCTTCTACATGCTCACAAAACATGCAGCAACATGAACACCCATACTAAAATGACTAAACGTCTACCATAGCATAAACAGAACCTGCTGGAGGGACCGAGTTGCCTGTCAAAGAATCCCTCCTACTCTGAAATAGATTCCCCCCTCCAGATTAAATAAAGGAAATCCTTAACGCTTTAAAAACTGCTGGAATGATTGCATAGGAAACTGCAAATATACCCTAGGGCTGGCCCCTTTTGCCCTTATGGGGTAGCAATGCAGTGGGTAATGTTTGGGCTAGACTACAAGTGACCCACCCAGCCATCCAGATCACTGCCTAGTAATAACCTACAAACTTAGACTGCCAACTGTTTTTTCCAAGGAAATAAAATAATCGATCTAGCCATAAACAGGAGACACCTACTAAAGTTAAACCCGTACAGAAATCTAGGACCAGAATTTGCCTTATACTTCCAAAAATAGTCTACTGTATCAGTATATTAAAAAAAAAAAAAGAAGAAGAAAAAAAACAAAAAAAACATGCACTTCATTCTCTAGCCACAAACGAATGAATAGCATGTGTTGCAAACTTGTGGTATAAACTACAGCCCACATTCATACCACAGCATTCTAGCAACAGGGCTAGACACGAGATGTGAACTTTCTCGTCACTAGATGATGGTCACTGCTGATGCGATTCCCTGACCCATCTGCAAAAATGGGAAAAAGGGGGTTATGGATGGTTAAAACTGCAAAGTGCTGAAGAAGTAGACACGACACATTTGTTGCATCACATTTGGTGCATACAGCACAGTGGGATAATTTCATTATAACTCAAAGGAAACTAAAATTCCCTTGGGCCTAAATCCCTCCTAACAAGCAACACAAAGCATGCTGTGTTAATGATAAACCTGTACTACTGCAGTCTCTTACCAATTAATACATATGCCATCACATTTTATTAATGTATTCTGTCAACTCATGCTTCTTCCTTACTATATTTATTCTGAATTGTAACACCTCATACAATCAAGAGTTTTGTAACTGGATTTCAAAAAATTTACTTGGTGGTGTGCTACAATGAAAAGACTGCAAGACTGAAATCATAACATAATGTTATTAAACTACAACAGTTTACGTCCACATTTAAAACTTGTAAAATTGTTATATTTTAGTAAAAGAGGTTTAATCAGAAAGATTAACCAATTATTAAGAGGTAGTGAGAGGAACAAAAAGTCCGAACATGCAGAATTCTATGAAGTGTCAGTGGATGTTTAAAATGAGATCCTTGCAAACTTGCTGTCTAAATTGATCTCTGAAACAATCACTTCACATTATTTAAGCAACAAACATTTTTTTAAAGTTAAATAAAGAGCAAACATAAATGGCCAGTCTTTTGCGGTAGCTCAAACGACAAAGGCAAACATAGGATCATGGCAGAAAATTATCAAGATAGACACACCTGTTCATAAAACGGACTTTACAAAAGCTGTATAGTATGATAAGGCTGAAAAGTAAACAAAGAATCTTGTCTTTAATGATAGCAGCAGTCTACACTTTACTGTTCTCAATCTTTTACTAGCAACGCTGTATGTAAAGAGGACAAAACTACCTACTTGGCAGAAATGCAGCTAGACAGTCACAGAAAAACATAACCTGAAATGCACTTTCTTTGGCAGCATTCAGCCATTAACACAAAGTTCTATGAATATCTTCAGTTGTATTAGTTAATTCTATACTGTCAAACAGTGCTCTGCAGCTTTTTTAAGCTGCATTCTGTTCAAAAGAGACTAACAGATCATATGCCTAGCAGCCATTTATATAACTTTATATCAAGCACTGTATAATGACAAGGGCTTCCTAACAAAGTGCAGGACTCAATAATGTAATTCACAACACTAAAGTGCAATTCAGCTAAAACAATAGTTGTAAAACTCACTGCTAAACCTTCAGAGCATTTTTGCAGGACAGCCCCACCCCTGTACACCCCCAACATACTGATACTACACCCCACCCCCCACAAAAAAATGGATATGCAAGTGGAAACCCTATCTGCAGGGAGCATACATATTTCAAACCACAGTTAATTATTCATTTGAAAATATCAAATACCTGGCAGCACACATGGAGGCAAAGGATATGCCCAGTCATCTGCTGAACAATTTCCATAACTAGCAGAGGCCTGCATACTAACACAATTCACTATCCCCAAAAAGCATTGGATCAGTTGGACAGGGAAACTGCTGCATGTTTTTCAAATGATGCATACAAAAAACAGTGAATTTGAATACATATCTTCCTGCTAACTGAAAAGCTCAGGAGTACACACTCAATTTTTTCCTTCATGCAAACTGAAGAAGCTAATTTTAAAAACATCAGTCAATAGGGCTTCAGGCCCAAAAGTCATGGGTACTTATGTTCATAGGTACACACCTATGGGTCCTGAGGTGAATTTTCAGAAGGACTCTCTGAATGAGAGGGAAGGAGGGGGGAATGCATATGCATGCATCCCCTTCCAAGAGATTGATAGAGCATCCATCTTCCAAACCTCTGGGAGAGGTGCCCTAGAGCAGAAGGTTGGGAGCTGTCTGTTCATGGGGGAGGCGAAGAGATCCACATTCGGAATACCTCATTGATGGACTTGGTCCAGAAACACTTCCCTGTTCAGCATCCATTCATGAGACAGGGTCACGGTCCTGCATAAGGAATCTGCCATCACATTGTCTGTGGAGGGGATATATACTGCCTGGAGAAGGATTTGTTTCTCCAGTGCTATTTCCCAACCTTGCAGTACTAGTCTGCACAGGAGGTTGGACCTTGTCTCCCCCGTTTGTTGATGTACCACCGCACAGTTGTGCTGTCTGTGTACCACCTCAGGGTGCTTGGGAGAAGCTGACCCTTGAAAATATCCAAAGCTAGTATCAAGGCTCTCATTTCCTTGATATTAATGTGATGTTTTTGTTGAGTGGGGCTCCAGGAATTCCTCGCACTCCAGTTTCTCCCCAGACTGTGTCTGAAGCATCTGTGAAGAGGTCTTGTTTTGGGAGTGTGGGCTGGAGGGGCCGGCCCAGGTTTGACTGAATCTTGGAGATCCACCACTTCAACTCCTTGGACAGGCAAGGAAGCATGGGGATCATGAACTCTAGAGGATGTAAATGCTGCTTCCAGGTGTTTCTCAAATACCACTGGAACTTCCTCATGTGTAGCCTTGTGAAGGGGATCATGGGGATAGTCGAGGCCATGAATCCTAAGATTCTGAGGAATTCCCTGGCTGAGATGGTTTTGAGAGGAATGATCCCCTGGAAGAAAGATGTGAGGGTCACAATCTTTTCTGGTGGCAGGCAAGCCATCATTTCCCTGGTCAGAATCAGACATCCTAGAAACACCTGATCTTGAGAGGGTGTCAGGGATGATTTTTTGTGATTTATAGTGAATCCCAGACATGTAAAGGAGGGAGATGATGAAATGCAGGTGTTGCAAGGCCACTGAACTTGAGTTAGCTTGGATACGGATGTCGTCTAGATAGGGGAAAAGCTGTATTCCTTTCATCCTGGCAAATGCCATGGTTGGGGACAGATATTTTATATATATTCCTAGGGCCATAGAAAGACCAAAGAGTAAAGCATAGAAATGATAGTGTAGAACCCACAGAGAAACAGATGTACTTTTTGGAGAGAGGATGGATAGGAATGTGCAAGTAGGCATTCTTTAGTTCTACGCACACTAGGAAAGCCTGAGGCAGAATGAGTGGCAGAAGGGTAGGGAGGGAGAGCATCCTGAAGGAGGAAACTCTGAGGAAGGTGCTTAGGTGGGATAGGTCCAGGATAGGCCTCCAGGGACCTTCCTTCCTGAGAACCAGTTAAATTCTTGAATAAAAACCTTTTCCTCTTGAAAGTGACGGGACCTACTGGATGGTTCCTTGAGCAAGAAGTTCCTGCAGGATGGGAGGAAAAAGTGGGATTTGGTCTTTGGGTGGGTGAGGGTTGTTTTTGGGAGTGGATCTGGTCTCCCAGGTCATGAGGTATCCCTGCTTTATGATAGCTAGGACCCAGAAGTCCTGGGTAACCTGCTTCCAAGTGGGAAGGATGAGGGAGAGGCACATGGATAGAGGGGTGTCTGGGTGTAACAGACTACCAGGTTTTCCCTGAAATTACTGTTTAGAGGATGGAGTGGAGGAGACGGACCTAGAAGGGTGCTGTTTCCTGTAGTCTTTTCTAGGCTTAGCTTGTATTCTCTTAGTGAGGACCTGACCATGGAAGCTTTAGCTGGTTAATTTCTCTGAAAGTGTGGAACTAGAGCGACAAAGATATGCCTCAATTCCTGCAGTTCCTTACCTTTGGTCTGGAGGGTCTTAAAGAGTTCAGCAGCTGCTGAACCAAACAGGTTCTTGATGTCCAGGGGTGCATCTAGGAGCTTGGCTTTGATGTCATCAGGGAGGGGTAGCAGCCTTAACCTGGAGTACCTTCTGATGACGGATCCAGAAGCAGCAGCCTTTGCAGATGCTTCTACAACATCATAGCTGCACTTGGAGTGTTTGGTCACTTGAGTGCAGGAGTTCAGGAGAGAGAAAATCTTAGCTTTAGGAGGGGAGTCAGGGAGCTCTCCCAACTGCTTAACCACATCTTCCAAAATGGCCAAGGAATACTTGGCCATGTGTGTCTGGGTAAATGATTGCTCTTGCTGCTAGGGTGGCAGAAGTATAAGCTTTTTTCCCCCAGACGTTCCATCACTCTGCTCTCTTTGTCACAGGGCAGTAGAGAGGTGGAGGGAAGCAACTTAAGAGGTTTTGTCTGTTGTCACGGAAATAACTGCAGGGTCTGCAGAAGGGGCTTTATAGAGGAAGGTAGCTTACTCAAGCACCTTATAGAATCTATCTGGATGCTTGGGTGCTGGGGGCTGTAAATCAGGCTTTTTTGAAGTAGACAAGAAGGCATCCAGAAAAGCAGAGTGTACTGGGGGCATAGCAAAAGGGCTGGGAGACTCCAATTAAAGAAGTTCACAGCACCTCTTTTGGGTCTCCGTCACTTGATTGCTGTCCCATTTGAAAATGTTTTGAATTTTGCCGATGGTCTCACCAAAGGTGAGGTCCTCACCACGGGAGTCCGTACTATTGGATTCCTCCACTGGAAGAGCATATCCCAGAGGAGAGGTGATCTGAAAAGAGTAGGTGAGGGACTCCTCAGCAGATGTATCTTCTTCTCCTGAAGAGATGTCTGGAGCAGGCCCCTTAGGGGTAGAGGGTAAAGGGGCCTGTGTTGGCGTCAGGCCCTGATGCAAGGCCAGAAAGGCACTGAGCAGGCCTTGAGTGAAGGCCTGCCAATCCGGAGGCTGTTCAACAGGTGAAGCAGGCAGAGGCTGAGAAATAAGTTTAGTTTTCCGTTTCCTCTTTTGGGTCTCAGGGGGAGAGGATTCAGAAATGTGGTGGAGGGTAGGAGGGCTGGACACCAGCCAGCACTCCACTAAATCAGAGACTATGTCTTCGTGTAGCACGATTTGCAAGCCACAGTGTGGGTCCTTGGATATAGCGAGCCTTGGTTCCCCTTCAGAGACAGAGTCAGATACCAGAGATTCCCTCCAGGATGTGACCTCAGGCAAAGGACAGATTTCCTCCGGGCCTTCTGCCAAAGGAAGCTCCGAGGACTCTGGCTCGGACTCCAGGCCTTCACTAGCCTAGAGAGCAAAAGCTAGAGTGAAGGACACAGCAGTCTGTCCGGGTCTACTCTTTTTGACCTTTTTTGACTGGGGACTCATCTGAGTGTTCTGACGTCGGGTCCATCCTAGATAGCCTAGTACCTACATATGAACCTATCAGCCCAAGGGCCTACGTAAGCCTAGCCAGCAAGGTTCCATAGCTTACACCACCCAAGAAAGTTATTTTCCTGTGCCACTGTCCAGCAGACACACAGAAGTGATCCCCAGGGTGTATTTCCTATTTCCCATCCACTCATCAAGATTTTTCTTGAAGAGTGCTAATGAAGAACTTTGCTTGACATAGATGGATAGCTTGTTCCAAAGTATAGGAAGTCTCTGGGACAGGAATCTATCTTTCCAGCATGTCCTGTTTATTGTGGTGACAAGGTTTTGGTCCTTAGAGTGTGTAGCTCAGAGGGATTGGGATTTCTTTAGGTGTAGCATGTCCAACAGCTCTGGGTTTGACACAGCTTTATATGTTAGGCAGAGATCACCTCGGAGTAGGCAATATGCTAAGGAGTAAAGTTGGAGTTTTTTGAGGTGGTCAGTGTAGGGCATTTGTTTGAGGCCAGTAATCCTCTTTGTGAGGTACGTCTGTGGCCTTTCCAGCTGCTGCAGATGTCTTGTGAGGTACATTCCAAAAGGGGCATTGTACTCTATAATGGGTCTAATGAGTGACGAGTAGATATTTGAGTCTCTGATTTTCAAGGTAGAACTTTAAGGCTGCAAGATGGCTTCTGAAGGTCCTGGGGCAAATGCCTGACAAATACTACAGGTGGTATGGTCGTGTCCACGGCCTAGGCAGAACAGGCAGAGCTCATGCGAATCCTTATGTGGAATTTGTCTTTCACACCTACACTTGCCCTTTCTACCTGACATGTAACCCAAAACAGTAGCAAGTGACAAAATAGAAAACCCCTAAAGGGTACATATCTGAAGTCGGATGAAGAAAACACTTCTACTAGCAACGTGATGACTGGAGTTAGCAGTCACACAGGTGGCAGAAAAGTTCTGAACAGGAGCATGCTGATGTCCACTTTATACCAGACGTCCATTACAACCGATGTCCGAGAGAGACGAGGGATGTCACGCGCACCCTAGTGGTAGCATTTAACTTTTGCATAATGGCCGGACATACAAGAGTTCACCGGAGGCAAACTCCCTGATGTCATGAATGCAGCAGCATTTGAAGGACATCTGTACTTACCTGAAAATTAAGAACCGGTTCTAAATGATAATTCAATACTGTGTTACAACAGCTACACGACTACCAATGTAAATTTATACATGAATAGTTCTACATTGTGTTATACAGTTTAGTGGCATTTCTGGCCTTGGTTATGACTTAAGAGTCCATGTACCAACCAGTTCATCTACATGATGAATAAATGTTAAATAAAAACAAAAGAATGACTCATGCCATGAAGACGCAACAAAGATCTACAAACAATGGTGGTCAACTATTTAAACCATGCCAATGTGCATTGACTAAAGTAAAAAAAAAATAAAAATAATAATAATAAAAAAATAATAACAAAAACATGTACAGCCACTCCTAGGAGATCACTGTGTCACTTTATACCTCATTTATTTGACCATTATTAAATACAGTGTTGCAGTTTTAGCTTCTGAACAAGCTATTTGAAACAACCTTTTTATTAATGTTTGTTTACCAGCACAGCCTGGTTGAATACAACTGCAATGCTCAATGAGATACAATAAGCAAAAGTACAAATTCTACATTATAATGTTATAATAATCCAAACAGGATATATTAACAGCTTTGGAACACATGAATGGGCTTCAGATCCAATAGCTATGTGAAATAAGTTATACTTAGCTATGTAAAAGTATAAAAAGTGATAGATAGTAGGAGGTACTAAGGAGGGAAACAGGGAAAGATAAAAGGAAGAGAAGGTATGAAAAAATGAGGAAGAGGGAGGGAGAAATAACGAATTCTGCAGTATCGCATACATGTGAATGAGGTACTGATGGAAGATGAAACACGAGTTTGAGATTTAAGTAATATGAGCTGGCAAACTGGTTACGCATTACCTTTTTGTTTGTGTCTGTGGTCTGTATTTAGTGTTCAGTGCATGGGGGTAGGTCTTTCTGAGGGATTGGAAGGGATCTGCAAGAGTTTTGATACAAGAGTGAAGAAAGCATGGTTGGAGCAGTGAAATTTGGTTAACGAAATCAGAAAATTGGAAGCAGAATGAGAAAGACTTTTCAGATTGTAGGTGGAGGACTTAGTGAAGTGCCTCACTGCGAGAGGTAAAAAAAAGTTTGAGTCAAAGGCTTTGTCATGTACAGATCCAAGCAAATGGTCGTCGCTCTGCTTTATTGAAAGCCATTTGGCCATAGTGTAGCAGTGTTGTTCGAGATGAGGGGAGTTTGTAATGAAGCAAGATATCTTACTGGAGATGTTTAGAGTAGTGTTTTTGTTTGAGGCAGCAGTAAATATGGGTGCAATGTATTCTAATTGGATTAGTAGTACTCTCTTAGTCATTGCAGTTCTTACTAAGGCTACGTATGTGGAGAATTCTCTTAGTCCAAAAGAACAGGAAATATATTTGTCTGTGTATTTTTCTAATGGGTTATTAGAAGTGCATGGACTTGTCTAGCCAGACTCACAGATAACTGAAAGATGTGGATGTTTCCAAATGGTGTATTGCTGAGGTATGAAGTTTCAAGCATCCCTTATAGTTTTAATTTATGTATATGCACACTGTGTGCATATAATGTATAAAATTAAAAATATTGATGTGGTGTTATGGCAATATGGCAGTCAAGCTTCTTGAAGGCCACTATGGAGTAATCTTAAAACTGAGCCCATGATCCTCTAAAAATGTGGTGTTGGTGTAATGGTTAAGGTCTTCACCTCACAGACACAAGGTACATAACCTGTGGTCACTTTCTGGTTATTGACTAGGACTGGCAATTAGTCTGCAGACTATTACTAGTATTTAACTATAAACATACAAGTATTTAACTATAAAAATATATTGGTTAAAGAGTCAAATGGTAAAGTGGCTTTGACCAAAACATTTTGCAATAAAGAACATTCTTTAAGCAGTGGAAGCAGCCACAACTCTGGAGTGATGTTTTTCAGAGCAGCATTTCCCAGCAGCTGTCAATTTGCCAGCAGGCAAAATAATGTAGCTGGAATTGACCAGAACTGATCTGCTTAAGCAATTCTGCTTAAACAACCGTCAGCCCCTCCCTGGATAAAAGGTATTAACAGATGTTCTGGCGTCTTGAACTCAGGCAGTTTCTTCAAGTAAAATTTAAACTGGTGATATACCAGACAAGGTGGAAACAAATTTTCGTCTTCCTTGGATTTTGCACTTGAAAAAATGTGTGTGCACGCACGAGTGTGTGCATGCGTGCGTGTGTGCATGCGCGCGCGTGTGTGTGTGTGTGTGTGTGTGTGTGTGTGTGTGTGTGTGTGTGTGTGTGTGTGTGTGTGTGTGTGTGTGTGTGTTTGTGTGTGGACTAGTTTAAGAAAAATGTGTTAGCACTTTTAGGAAAAATGGGTTAGTTTAAAGGAGACTTGATCCTCATGAAAGAACAAATATCATTCCCTACAATCAAATAACAGTCTGAATGTCTGTGAACAAAACTGACAGCCACTAAAACAATCATGCTGGAAAAGAACTTCAAAGCCACTGTATCAGTAAGCATAAATGGAAGACAGACAAGCTTATCAATCAATAAATACATTCAAGCCCTGAAAATAAACAGCTCCTTAAAAGTAAACAGAGATGTAACCACCTCTTTTAAAGAGCGGTCTAAGTAGCCAGTGTTGGGCTACAGGCCTACTCTTCACAGGGTCATGATGGGTAAAAATGCTGTAGAGAAGCACCCAATCCATGGTAGAGGGAAACTAAAATCAAATAGGTCTCACAGAACTCAGAATAACCTGCAAAGTGAATGAATAAAACAGCACAGGATCATGCACAAATGAGATGGAAAACATCTTCCTCACAGCAGATAAGAAGCAGGTTTCCAGTGACTTCAATCAAGCCCAAATCTCCAACCAAGGTGCACTAGCAGGAAGACATCTAAATAAGGAGCCACATCCTGAGATACAGTTAACTTATCTCAAATTGGAATTGAGTCCTTTGCTGTTACTAGGACAGTTGCTTGTACTGGGCAGTACACAAGAGCCTGAAACTACATCACCCTCAACCACCTTGGAGAGACTAGGACAGACTTTGGACTTTCTCTGAATTTTGAGATGAAGTGTGGAATGACATGGAATAGCAGAAAGTATAAGAATCTTCCCTCCCTCAAGACAAAAGTCAGTCTAGTACTACCATAGCCGTTCAAATTTCAGCTGCTTGAGTACTAAATGCTTGCAGCTGAATGCTTGTTTGAGTATTCAAATGTGAGCAAACTCGAGCATACACCATCAGTCTCTAAATATAATTTTTTTTTCAAGTTTGTGCAAAACCTTGAAGGCACTAAGAAACTGGGGATGTAGAAGCAGTGTGGGCATATCAGTCGATGCAGGGAGTCTTGCAGCCCCTGCAAAAAATGTTTTACGAAATTACCCATTTTCTGTTTTTATTGAAAGCAGTTGTGTATATAAAGTACAGTTGTGTAGTCTTACCATCACTGTTACAGTCATTACTGTAGGGTTCTTCCTGCTGGCAGCAACCCTCGATTGGCCAGAATCCCAAAGTCGGGTCCAACGTCTGCTGAAGTCGCTCCTTCCCTGACGTCAGTGCACCAGGGGTATAAAGGCCTCAGCCAACGCCATTTTCCCCAGTTCTTTCCCCAGTTTTTCTTGCCCCAGATGTCAGGTGCCCAAAAAAATAAAGGCCAAAAACTTAATCAAAAGAATAAGCAAACATAAAACTAGAACATTCCCAAATTTCACCAGCAAAAATACCTGAGAGAGAGTAGTGCCAAGGAGACACAGACAGTACTCAAAGAGCAACAAAAGAGGGGATAGGAGGGAAGGTAACCCAGACTGTAACAGTGAACATACTCGAACATCTACATTTATGGTAAGAGTTCACAACTGTACTATGTTCATCGTGGTTCACTGTTACAGTCATTACTGTAGGGTTGAATCCCAAAGCTAAGAAAGGGTGGTTGGAGAAGGAACAGAAGGGGTGGCTACAAAACCCTGCAGGGCTGCAGATGCAAAGCCTGCCCTAGATTTAGAATAGAGAGGGAGGTTGTAGTGCTTAGAAAAAGTATGTACAGAACTCCAAGTTGCAGCTTCTAAGATTTCCTCGGTAGGAACTCCACTGAGAAAAGCTGCTGAAGTAGCAGTAGCTCTGGTAGAACGTGTTCTAACATTAACAGGAACTGGTTTGCCATGATGAGAGTAACAGAACTTGATGCAGTGGGCAATCCACTTAGAAATAGTATGTTTAGTGATTGCTCTCCCCTGTGAAGTAGAAGCATAAGCTACAAACAATTGGTCAGATTTCTTGAAAATCTTGGTCCTGTCCAGGTAAAAACTAAGCTGCCTGTGTATATCTAAAGAATGCAAAATTCTCTCCTCTTCACTTTGAGGATTAGGATAAAAGGTAGGTAAATGAATAGTCTGATTCAAGGCTACTTTCAAAACCACCTTAGGCATAAAGGTGGGGTTAGTCCTCAGGGACACCCTGTCCTGATTAAAAATAATGAAGGGCTCCACAGCCATGAGTGCTTGTAATTCCGAAACTCTTCTGGCAGAGGTTATAGCTAAAAGAAAAGCAGTTTTCCACAATAAAAACTTATCTGTGGAAGCTGCACGTTCAAAAGGCGACAAAGTTAACTTTTCCAAAACAAAGTTGAGATCCCAAGTGGGAACTGGTGCTCTTATAGGGGGCCTTATATTCTTTGCCCCTCTGAGATATTGTTTAAGTAACGGATGAGAAAAGATTGGGGGATCCATATTGTAGTGTGCAGAAATAGCATTAGCATGAATTTTGATAGATGAAAAAGATAGGCCCTTATGTAACATCTCTGTTAGGTATTATAAAAGCAGAGGAATGTTTGGAACTGCAGAATCAAAACCTTGGGCCTGATTCCAGGAGCAAAATCTTTTCCATTTACCTGCATAGGATTTACTGGTGCTGGGCCTTCTAGCTTCAAGTATTACGCCTATTACCTGTTTGGTAAGGGTAGAGCTGTTTAAAGACCCTGGATCTGCCAGGCTGCTAGATTCAGAGTTTTGACATGGCTGTGCAGGATCTGGCCATCTTGTTGAGACAGTAGATGTGGAATTTGTGGCAGAATCCAGGGTGGACCCTGAGCCAGGTTCATCAGGGTGGAATACCAGAATTGCCGAGGCCAGTTGGGAGCCAGTAAAATCATTTGCGGTCTGTCCTGTTTGATCTTCAGAAGTACCCATGGTAGAAGAGTCAAAGGAGGAAAAGCATATACTGAGAGGCGTTTCCAACTGAACGAAAGGGCATCCACTTTCCATGCTAGTTTGTGGTAGGTCCTCGTGCAGAATGCTTAAAGTTGATGTTTTTGGGGGGATACAAAAAGATCTATGTCCGGGCACCCCCACGCCTCTGTTATCATCCTGAACATCCGAACATCCAACATCCATTCGTGTGAATCTGAAAGGTTTCTGCTTAGACTGTCTGCCAGAGTGTTGTCCTTTCCTGGCAGGAATTGAGCTTGTAAGTCTACCTTGCTGGCCAGTGCTGTGTTCCACAGAGTCATGGCCAATCTGCACAAGGGGTAAGAGTGAGAGCCTCCCTGCTTGTTTAATGTACCACATCACTGTAGTGTTGTCCGTCTTTATCAGTAATTGCCCTGGTAGAATAAGATCCTTGAAGGCTGTTAGGGCATTCTGTACAGCTAGCATCTCCTTCAAATTTATATGCAGGTGCATTTGGTCCTCTGTCCAGGCACCCTAAAGACATCTCCCGGCTGGAGTGGGACAGAAAGGCTTCCCCTTGTTCTGGAGACAGGCCTCGGCCCACCACAGAAACTCCTGCCGGAGACCAGGCAAAATTGTGATCACTGTTTCCAAACTGTGGCAATGCTGATACCATACACTCTTGAGGTACCACTGTATCTTCCTCATATGCAGTCTTGCATATGGTATGAACAGAATGCAGGATGTCATGTAACCCAAAGCCTGCAGAATTGTTCTTGCAGTTAGCTGACTCATTGAAGCCAGGTTTTTGAAAGAAGAAGCCAGTTGCTCTTTTTTGTCTGGTGTCAAGTAAGCCAGCTGGGTTGTAGTGCTCAGAAGAGCACCCAGGAAAGTAATCAGTTGTGTGGGCACCAGGTTTGATTTCTTTAGGTTCACTGTGAACCCTAGGCACCGGAGAAGATGCTGCACAAAAGCCAGATGCTGAAGTAAAGTCTCCTTGTTGTCCGCTTGAATAAGACAATCATCCAGATAAGGATATATTTGAATTCCCTTCTGTCTGCAAAATGCCATTACTGGTGCCAGGCACTTTGTAAAGACCCTGGGTGCAGTAGATGAGCCAAAGGACTGGTAATGCTTCGAGTCGGCTTTGAATCTCAGGTACCTTCTGCACTCTTGCCTTATGGGAATATGCAGGTAAGCTTCTTTCAAGTCCAAAGTCACCATCCAAGCATTCTGGCTCAGCATAGGCTGCAGCGGAGTGAGCATCTTGAATTTTGGTATTTCTAGGAAGGTGTTTAATACGGAAAGGTCCAGGATTGGTCTCCATGTGTTTCTCTTCCTGGGAACCAGGAAAAGTCTTGAATAAAACCCTTGCCCCATTTCTGAATTTGGTACCAATCCTATGGCCCTCATATCCATGAGGGACTGAACTTGCTGTTGTGCCTCTGCCCATTGATGCTTTGGCAGATCTGGCCATCCGTTTGGTTTTGGCAAGGTATGGAAATGAAACTTGTAACCCCTTGAAACTATGTCCAGAACCTATTTGTCTTGGGTTATGCGGCTCCAATTGTGATAAAAAAAAAAAAAGAGAGAGATTTTTCCTCCCAAAGGCGCATCCAGGAGGGGAGCCCCTGGAGCTAGTAAGGGAGAGTCATAATGACTATTTCCTGTAAGGTTGTGACCTATCTTCTCCTCCCTAGGGAGAGGGGGCACTCCACTGCTTATTTCTGAAAGGGGGCTGTGCCTGTCCTCTACCTCTGGAATGCCTGCATCTGCCTCTCTGAGGTCTGTCCGAGCTCGGAAAGGACCAAGGTTTAGCTGGCCAGTTCCTGCTAAATCTAGGGGGTTGTACCTGTAGAAAATCTTTAACCGTCTGCATAGATTTGGCTTTGTCTTCCATTTTCTTTAATACCTCCTCAGCTTTGGCCCCAAACAAAACATTGTGCTGCAAAGGGGCATTTAAAAGTTTTGCCTTAACCTGCTCCTGCAAACTTTGCTTCTTTAACCAAGCATGCCTTCTGATAACTGCGCCAGTTGCTGCAGCCCTGCGAGAAGCCTCCAAAGAATCAAAACCACAGTGCAGGGTATGTTTACCCACCTGCTCAGTAGCATGCAATAAATCCTGTAATTCCTTATTTTCTGCACCACCAGAAACAGCAGAAATCTTTTGTTTTAACACAGACAAAAGGTATTGCTGATATTTCAACATATGAAATTGACAATTCAAAGCTCTAATAGACAATGTAGCAGAAGTATAAACTTTTTTGCCCCATCTTTCCAAGGATCTGGACTCTCGGTCAGAGGGAATAGGATTCTTATCAGAGGCCACTTTAACACCCTTAGGGCCCTGAGAGATAGTTTCTGGATCAGCTGAAGGGTTCTTAAAAAGAAATTTGTGAGAATCTGGAACCCTATAATACCTATCCGGTTTGACAGGAGCAGGAGGAAAAGAATCAGGAGAGAGAGACGCCTCTGTAAAAACATCATCCACAATGTCCAATACAGGGGGAATAGCCAGGGGCCTATGCTGTGGGAGCAGAAGAAAATCCCGAAGCCTTTTCTTGGATTCAGAGTATTCCTGCCCTTCCCAGTGAAAATGCTCTCTCATGTCATGCAAAGTTTCCCCAAATGAATAATTCTCAGGAGGAGAGGCTGAAGGAAAGGATTCTTCAGCATCAGAATCCTCATAAGGAGGGAAGGAATAATCCTGCTCAGAGGAAGAAGCAGAAGAAACTGAAGCTTGATCTGAGGAATCATAATCTGGCTCTAGCCTAGGCCTCTTGTCAGGAGGGGGATGGGAACCCCTGATCATAGTTAACAGGTTTTCAGCCATTTTAAGCATCTGTCTTTGAGGTCTAGGGCCCTGATCAGAAGGTGCCTGTGCTTGCTGCTTTGTCTTTGCGGAGCCTTAGTCTTTGTCTTTGACTGCAAAACTGAAGCCATCTTTACATGAAGCTGTGTAGGCCTGAAAACTCTCTCAGAAGCCGGTGTCTGCACAGCGGCTCTGGACTCATCTGAGGGAGCATTATCCGGAGGTCCAATCCCTGGAAATTCTGAAGGCCCCATCGGCTCCTCGTGGGAGTCGGTACAGGCAACCAGTTCAAAAGTGGCGGATGACAGGGGCTGCGAAAGCACCTCACTGATGACTGACGAACCGGCAACTGGCTCTGGTTGAATAATGTCGTCCGCTTTGGACCTCAGAGGCCTGTCTTTATCCTTGCACCTCTTATACACTTCGGTAGCTGGATAAGAATCCGACGACATATTGTAATTAAATCTTTTTCCAAAATAATGGAAGGCAAAATCGTACCTATGCCTAATAGTGCGTTGATTAAATCTAGCACAAAACCTATAATTAGCTACGTCATGGTCAGGGCCTAGGCAAGGTATTCCGTAATGAGGGCAAGACTGAAATTGGCCTTTGTGGTTCAACTCACTTAATAAAAAAAAAAAAAAAAACAACAGAAGCAGTGCAAACTGCTGATGGTAAACTTGGAGAGGTTGACACCCCGTCCTCCAATTAGCACAACCACAGTAGTAGTGTTAACAAGCAAGGAATTCAGATGAATGGCAAAGCCACTCGAAATTCCTTTCACTGTTTTTAAAAGATAAATCTTTACAAACATCAAAACAGTGAGTTCAGTTTATGACAACCTATGAAGATTCTAAATTAACTTACAGCAAATCATTACTTAAAAAAGCATCAATAATAACCTTGTATATGAAAACGTCTAGAAACAGATGAACATTTCTATATTTTGCAGAAGATCACACACCCCTCTCCCCTCCTTAACTAACTCCGAGGTCACACACAACCTAGGAGAAAAGGGAACAACTGTGTCTTTTTGGATAAATTGAATTTCCAGATCTCAGTCAAGTATTCTGACCTCAAAGTTTGAATATATAAATTCCAAGGTGACTGCTCATCTATTTCCAGGCTTAAAGATAAAGGGCAAAGGCGATCTTCTTCTTACGTTCTATAGTAATGGTGCTCTCATCATGCATGTTTGGCTTTCTGATTCTAAAATATATAGTTTTTACTCTAGGTTCTTCACTGGAAAGTATGGTCGTGCAAGTGCACCTACCATACCAGTAATGGTCATTTAAATCACTGCTGCATTAGCCTCAACTCTATGGGTTACATCCTGTCAAAGATATAACAGCTGGCCAGTCTTTCAAGGTCTTTGGTTCCTTCACACATGCACCCAAGTTGCTGTTAGCTCAAGCTTCCAAGGAAGAAAATGCGCTGACCATATCATATCCTTTTCTCTTGCCCCAGATGTCAGAAGACCCTAAAAATAAAGGTTAAAACATACTTACACACCCTAACCACCCTACAGAGAGAGGGAAGGAGGAGGGTATGGATGGACCTAATGTGGATCTTCTACAATCTTGGTTGGTATGGGTACAAAACTGTACCTCTATCTTTCATCTCTTCCTGCTGCTTCTACTACACTTGCAGAATCAGGCAGCAGAGTAAGGAGGGATGGCTAACTACAAGGAAGCAGGAGCTGCCAAAAAATGCTGCAAACAGCAGTGGCAAAACCAGCCTGATAAGAAAGAGAAACAGAGCACAGAACTCCAAGTAGCTCCCTCCAAATATCCATAAAATACCCTCCCTCAAAAAGGGTTGTTGAAGTGGCAGTAGCTCCTAGTGGAATGAGGCCTCCCAGCAGGAATCTCCTTGCCATGTGATGGGATAACAGAAAAGCAATGCAAAACCCAATCCACTTAGAAATAGTTTGTTTACTGCCTACCCTTTAGTTCTGTCTAAAAATATCTGTCCAAATAATCGAACAACTGCCTGTGAAAAAAAATTTTTTCCCCTCTTTTTTTGGAAAATAAAAAAAAGTAAAAAAAAGTAGGTTTGGTTTAAAAGCCACAAAAACACTAGAACCACACCTTAGAAGGGATTAAAGGATTAATGATACCTATATCCTATGGAAAAAAAAGAAGAAAGGCTCAAACCGCATAAGGGCCTGTAATTCAGAAACCCTGCTTGCAGAGGTAATGGCCAACAAAAAGCAGTCTTCCATGATAACAGGCTCTCAAGTAGGAGTGAGAGTCTCAAACAACAACAAAAATTGAGATCCCAAGCAGGAGTAGGAGTGGGGGTCTTATATTCTATTCTTTTGCCCTCTAAGAAATTGCTTGAACAAAGGATGAGAAACAAGTGGTCGAATCATAGTAGAAGCAGCTTAAGAGAAGATGAACTGATATTTAAGAGAGAATCTACCTTTGTCTAGTAACTCAGTAGACAATTGAAGAGCACACACAAATTAGCTCAGAAACATCAAAATCTTTGCTGCACCCAAAATAAAAATCTCTTCATTTGTTCATGCATAATCTCACTTCTCCTTGTACTCTAGCTTCCAAAATTCAAAATAACATTCAAAACTTGCTGAGGGCCCAGGAGGCCCACTAAAACAGAATATTAGGTGCAGAGAGTGTAGGTGCAGGTTTCACATTGAGCAAGCAAATGGCTGTCCTCCCAAGTGACAACAGGGTGGAAAGCAAAAGGAAAAGGCCATGGAGGCTTCCATACCAGATCTAATGGGTACTAGTAATGGGGCCAATAAAGGTGGCTAAAATCATCCTTGGCTTCATCTGTCCCTTGTCCTGTCTTTAAGACCCTTGGGAGGAGAGCAGAGGTGGGAAAGGCATACACATGGAAGGAACTCCAATTGAGAATTGAAAGCATCCATCCACAAGCTGTGGGATGAAACCTTTTGTTTAAAACTTTGGCAGCTGATGGTTTAGTGGGAGAAGTTTAACAGATCCATGTCTCCTGTTGAGTTCCCACATGGAATTTCACAAATACATGAGGATCAATTTCCACCACCACTGGGATCCATAGTGGCCTGCTCAACAACACATCTAAGGAGTTCTGTGCTCTGGCTGGTGAAACCTTGCCTGAAGATTGAGTTGTAAAACTGAGGCAGCTCCCCACAAAATCACTGTCCTGGAAGTAATTCCTTGAAAGCTATTAAGCAAACTGGACTGCTAAGAATTCCTCTTTGAAAGCTTAATGCAAACTGGACTGCTAACATATGAGCTCCCAAAGCTGAGGCATCTGTCGTTAAAAATCTGACTGCCGCCTCTGGCGGGTCACAGAGAGTCCCTTGTTTAGGTGACATTCCTGAGCCCCCACAAAAAATTCTTTTGAATGCAAGGTATTATTTGAATGACAGTGTCCAGTTTGGCATTGGGAAGCACCAGAATAGGACTGTCCTTGCAGTCAGCCGGACTGATGAGATAGTTGATGGAAGTAAAGGGATAGACTCATTTGTTTTGTCCGGTTAAAAAGGCCATCTGGGATGCTGTATCCAAATAAGGATAGATCTGTATTCCTTTTTGAAGAAAAAGAAAGCTATGAGCAGAACTTTTCGTGAACACTCTGGGGCAGTAGATAAGCCAAAGGGCAATGCAGAGAACTGATAGTGAGAAGTCCCAGCTCAAAACGCAGATACTTTCTGCAACTTAGTCTGATAGGAACATGAAGGTAAGCCGCCTAGAGATGCAAAGTTACCATCCAATGATCTCTGCCCAGCAGAGGTAAAAGCTGCAGCAGCGTCAACATTTTGAACTTGGGAATGTCCAGATAAGTGTTGAGGATAGATAAGAATAAAATCCCTGCCCACTTTCTGGCAGAGGGACCGCTGTATGGCCCCTAGTTGGAGCAACAGAGAAACCTGTTTGTGAGCCTCTATTCTTTGTTGAGGAGGAACGCCTGGCATGCCTTTGAAAGGAGGCAAGACCCATCTGTCCTGGGTAATTAAACTCCATTTTTTTTGAAAAGTGCCACCTTCCTTCCCAAAGGTGCTGCCCAGGCAGCAGGCTCTGGCAGGCTGAAAGGTAGGTCATTGGGTCTTGCCTCACCCCAAGAAGCCTGTGGAGAACTCCCCTGTTTCTAGGCTGAAAAGAGCCCTGAGCTCTGCCCCTACCACGCCTAGATCTACCCTAGACTGGGAATCATAAGAAGGATACGCCCACCCTTTAGTAGGCCAATTTAAACTGTCTCAACAGGAGGACCAAGATTGTAAAGGAGCATCCAAAATCCTTGTTTTAACATGTTCAGACAAATTCTGATCCCTCAGCCAGGCAGTGGCAGCCACCCTAGACGAGGCCTGTACAGCATCAAAACCACATTGCAAAGAATGCTTACCCACCTGTTCAGAAACATGCACTAAATCTTGCAACTCTTTACAATCAATACCAACTGCCAGAGCATCAACCTTAGACTTCAATTGTGAAAGGAGATAGTTTTGGTATTTCAACATGTGAAACTGGCAATTCAGAGCCCTCATAGCAAGAGTGGAAGAAGTATAGACTTTCTTTCCCCATCTATCCAAGGCCCTAGCCTCCTTGTCAGCAGGAACCGGATTTTTAACAACAGAAGCCTTAACACCTTTAGGCCCCTGGCTAACAGTTTCTGGACTCTTAAAAGATACTTATGAGCTTCAAGCACCCTGTAATACCTAAACAGGAGCAGGAGGCAAAGAATCAGGATTAAGAGAAGCCTCTGTAAAACATCTTCCACTACATCCAAAACAGGAGGTATAGCCAAAGGCCTATGCTGGGGTAAAACAGAAATTCCTAAGTCTTTTCCTGGAATCAGAGAAGTCCTGACCTTCCCACTTAAAATGCTCCCTCATGGAATGAAGAGTTTCTGAAAAGAAAAATCCTCAGGAGGAGTAGCAGAAGGAGTAGAATCATCCACATCAGAATCAGAATAAGGAGAGTATCAAGTCTTCTTCCCGAAGACTCCGAAATATCTGAAGCCTGCTCAAAACCCCCAGCTCAGGCTCCACCCTAGGTCTCTTATCAGGAGGGGCATAGAACCCTAATCAAAGTAATCAAATCTTCTGCCATTTTAAGCATATGCTTCTTGGGCACAGTACCTGAAGAGCTAGGGGTAACACCAACTGAAGCTAAACCTGGCCTGCCCCTGGGAGAAGCCTTTGAAACAGAAGGAGCGGGCCTAGCCACCTTAGGAAGGGGGGGGAGTATAGTAACCTGAGAAGGCCCCTCAGCCTGACTTGCCTCCTGAGAGGCCACATCTTGCAATAATAAAGTCTCACCCTGGGAACACAAGAAACCTCCGGTGGAGCCACTGGCTCCACCGACCCTCCGGCGTCCGGGCGCCCGGTACAGTTCTTTCTTCCTAGTTAACTAACTGCCTTCTTCTTCTTCTTGAAGCGGGGGCCGGAGCATCCGACGCCATTTTATAGTTGCACCGCTTCCCAAAGACTAACCTTGCACAATCCAACCTTCTTTATAGTGCGTTTATTAAATCTAGCACAAGAGCGACAGCCAACAACGCCGTGCTCAGGCCCTAAGCAAGGAATACACAAAGTATGATAATCTCTATGCGTATCTGTTTCCCACAAGAAATGCAATTATTGACTTTTTCTGACATCCGTAAATGACTGAGGCAAGAAAACAAAATATTCGCCAACTTTGAACTCGGTCTGAAACTTCTAAATCGAAAAATCTCAGAACGCCAACCGCACTTGTAAGGACTGCAGCAATGTGAGATGAAGAACATCAGCTGCTTGTGTGCCAAAAATACTTTGTGACTTTCTTACCAACTGAAAAGATGGAGGCTACCACCCTGATAATAGAGGAAAGTTATGGGCTAAAAAAGACACGACCTTAGCAACAAAACCCAAAAGAAACAAGGGGGTTGTGGAGAGGGAGGGAAGGTGTGACCACTGCAGAAGTAATTTAACTGAACATCTACTGTTAAGATAAGTGTACTTACACAACTGTACTATGTTCATCAAAATCATTGCTGCAGTAGTTAAAACTCTGTGGGTGGATTACCATAACTTACACAGCCTAGGAGGATGAAAGAATCTGGTCCAGGAGCCCCGGAAAGTGGTGCAAGTAAAACCTGTTCTGAACCTGCAAAAGGAATCCAGTTTATAGTGTTCTGTAGAAGTATACAGAGAGGACCAACTAGCTGCTTCTATAACTATTTCCAATACACCATCAAAGAATCCAGGGCCCTAGTAGAATAAGCCTTGACCCTGCCTGAAAGTGTTTTATTGTGGGAATAACAAAAACCAACAGCACGGAACGACCATCTGGAAATGCTATGACATGGGTTGCCCTTTATTCCTTCCTTTCATAGGAAATAAACAGCTATTCACTTTGCTAAAGAATTTAGTTCTGTCAAGATAATATCCAAGTTACCTATACATCTCCAAAGTATGGAGAAGACTTTCTCCCCGTTTTTTAGGTTCTAGAAAAAATGAAGGGAAACTAATGCCTTGATTCAAAGTAAACTCAGAGTCTACTTTAAGAACAAATGCATCACTCATGCCTAAAGTAACCCCATCTCTATAGAAAGCAAAATAGGGCTCACCTAAGATAAAATCTTACACCTCAGATACTCTTCTTGCAGATGTCAAGAGCAATAAGTAATGGTCTTCCAAGTAATGAAGCCTAAATCAGCTAGATGAACTGGTTCAAAAGAAGAAAAAGTTATTTTTTCCAGCAGAAAGCTAAGGTGTCATCTTTTTCCTAGGTGGCCTTACATGCAATACTCTAAGAAGCTTAACCAAAAGACTGAGACAAAAGAAAACTCTCCATAGACAGATATGCTGAAATGGCCTAAATAGCAACATGGGCTAGAGAATAGTAAGTCACACAAATACTGCATAACCATTGGTATAGATAACTGGAAAAGGCTCCGGTTCTTAGTGCGGCACCAGCTGGAAAACCATTTCCATTTACCAATACAAGCTTTCTTAGCAGCAGTCTTTTTGTCAATAATACTTGCTGCATGTCCTCAGAAGAAATACCTAACAAGTATCAAAACCAAATCACCCATTCAGACTGAGCTGTTATCAAACTTCCCCCTAACTTGTGTGAGTAGATCCACAGTTTGATGAAGCTTGTGGTGATTGCCCTTACTCATAGGTTGGTACTAGGCTATCGGCCCTAGAGCCAATACAAACCTAGCCATAACAACTCCCTGGCCATTTCTTCCCACACTATTTATTACCTGGACCCCTGTCTAGCAGGGCGACTGACGTGATCCCCGGGGTGAATTTCCTATCTCCCATCCAATCATCAAGGTTCCTTTTGAAGAGGGCCAAAGAAGTGCTCTGCTTGACATGTATGGGCAGTCTATTCCAGAGTCTAAGGAGTCTCTGGGTCAGGAACCTATCCCTCTAGCATGTTTTGTTTATTGTGATGACAAGGTTTAGATCCCTGGAGCGTGAGCCTCTGAGGGATTGGGATTTCTTTAAGTGTAGTATGTCCAACAGCTCTGGGTTTGACATGGCCTTGTATGTTAAGCAGAGATCGCCTCGGAGTAGACTATATGTGACAGAGTATAGCTGGAGTTTTTTAAGGTGGTCAGCATACGGCATCTGCTTTAGGCCTGCGATTCCTTTAGTGAGGTATTTCTGTGGCGTTTCCAGTTGTTGCAGATGTCTTGAGAGGTACATACCAAATGGGGTATTGTATTCTATAATGGGTCTAATGAGGGATGAGTACAGTGGGACAATGACCTCCTTTTTTCTGTATGAAAAGCCCTTAGCGATGAGGTGTGCCACATAGAAGGATTTCCTGACTGTTGTGGCGACATTATTGAAGGCGAGACCACTGTCCACCTGTGTCCCTAAGTCTCTTATCACACTTTCGGTGTTTAGTGTACTGCCACCTATGTGGTAATTCACGGGTACATGTTTTTTTCCCAAAGGGAATAACTATACATTTCTTGGCATTGAGCTTGAGCCCATGGCTCTGGCACCAAGCATCTGTTTCTGTAAGGCCCTTTTGTAGAGTAGCCACATCATTTGGGGATTCAATAATGGCTCCCAGTTTGCAGTCATCTGTGAAAGCCAGAGTCCCTTGGTGTTGGCCTTACTTCAGAGAAGTAGATGCCAAACAAGAGAGGTCCCAGGACTGAACCCTGAGGTACTCCACTTGTCACTTGTCTGGTGCTGGGTTTGGAGTCAGCTACTTTTCCAGTGTGGGTTCTGTTGGTAAGCCAGTTGGCAACCCATCGAGTGACGTAGGAATTAAAGTTTATCTATGATTCCAGAGAGGGGGATGGTGTAAAGGGCCTTGGCGAGGTCCAGATTGGCTGTGTGGACTGCCTTACCCTCATCCACGGCTCTGGAGACTGATCAAAGAAGTCAATCAGGTTCAGGAGACAAGATCGGCCCTTCACGAACCAAAACTGGGTGGGGTCCAGTGTTTTAAGGTTGCCAATGTCTTTGTTTAGAAGTTCCATGATAATACGTTCCATGGCTTTGCAGATCAGGCTCGTGAGACTGATGGGGTGGTAGTTCCCAGGATCCAAGGTGGATCCCCCCTTGTGGAGTGGGATAACTGTAGCTGTGTGTCACTCAGTGGGCACTAAGCCTGAGGTGAGGGTATGATTAAACATGACACTTAGGTGAGGTGCCAGTTATTTTATAGTTCATGTAGTACACAAAAACCAATAGAAAAACCATCCAGGGAAATGAAGTGTTCTCTTTCAGCTTTAATCCAACAGTAAAAACACCAGCTTAAAACAGTAGTGATCCTGATGTCTTTTTACACCCCCTCTAAAACAAAAAAGGAGAATTTGGCTTCCCTACATTCTATACTATGTTTGTACAAAGCGTTAGTCTCTTTTTTGTTCTTAATATCATTTAAATGTTCGTAGATCCTTCTCTTGAGCTTTCGCTCCGTCTTGCCAATATAGAAGGACCCACAAAATTCACATAAAGCAAGATGTACCAACCTTAGGGATTTGCAGTTAAAAAATCCCTTGCTTATTAACTGTTTCCCACTGCAGACCAGTGTAACTTCACTCTTATTAATTATATACTTACATTGACTGCAGCTCCCACATTTATATGTACCTATTCTTTGTCTAACATTGTTTTCTGTTACATTCTCCAGCAAACTTTTTAGATTAACTGAATTCCTATAGACAAACTTCAAATCTCTTGGAGGGAGCCCTTTAAGGTTTGTAATGTCTACAAACCTTATCCATTCCCTTTCTATTATTTTTCTAATATGCAGGGCACTTGCATTGAATTCCATAATCGTAGCCTGATTAAAATCATTAGTGACCTGAGCTCCATTACAAACTTTTTCTAAATTAATGTTATTTTCATTCTTCTCGCATATAATCGGTTTAAAATATGATTCCCTTTTTGTGCACACGTCTTTCCTTAAGTTGTTTAACATTTCCTCGGGATAGCCTTTTTCCTTAAACATCTTAGTGAGGAGGTCTAACTCTTTATAAAATTCACTCTCCTCTGATGTCATATGGCTCCCCCTAACGAATTGCCCTTTAACTATATTTTACTTACAATGGAAAGGGTGAGCACTATTAAAATGTAAATATGAATTTGTATACGTAGCTTTTCTGAATACTTTTGAGTGGAATCTCCCTTCTTTTTTTATATATTTCTATATCCAAATATTGAAGGGTGTCTTCCCTTATATTCCATGTAAAATCAAGAAAGGTTGTAGTTTTTTTTAACATTTCCAAAAAATCTGTAATTGCCTCTATGTCTCCTGTCCAAAAGATACATATATCATCCAGAAAACGCTTATAGACATACCATGAATTTTCAAAAGGAGAATTCAATACAAATTTCTTCTCCCATCTAGCTAAAACTAGGTTTGCATAAGTGGGGGCACAAGCGGCCCCCATTGCTACGCCTTTAGTCTGATGGTAAAATTCTCCATTAAAGAACAAATAATTGTGTTTTAAAACTAGGTCCATAAGGTACAAACATGATAATCTTTCTTCATTATTAATTTCAGCGTCCTCAAATAAAATTTCTTCTAACATTTGTAAACCTTCTAGATGTGGAATACTAGAAAAGAGATCTACAACATCAACAGTAACAAAAGCAGTGTTCGACCTAAAAAAAATGTTGTCTATTTCTTTCAGTAGGTCCCAGGAATCCCTCAATATATTTTTCCTCTTTAGCCATACTTTCTTAAGTTTATTATCAATATATTTGGCTAAGGGTAATGTCTTGGAACCGTCAGTCGTCTAGTAACATAAAACACACTTCTGTTGTATCTAGTTACCTTGGGTCAAGTTTTATCACTACATATAACATACACAGCTACTCCCTGCATGGACATTATTCAAAAAAACTGGGGTTTGTTTAGAACTAACCCCAACATTTGTTAAAAATGGGTGATAAGCCTAGAGTTATATTTAGGAGAGGTAAACATTTGAAATCACTACTTGAACAACAATGCCGGGCTTTCCCTAAAATAACAGGGATGCACAAATGTCAAAGTTGCAACTATTGTAAGTTTGTGGAGTCACAAATTTGTTTACAGTGGGAGGGATTCAATTTAGATTAAAATCAAGGTATAACTGTAACTCAAAGATGGTGATTTACTTGTCCAAATGTCAATGTTGTCCTGCATTTTATGTTGGTAAAACGGAGCGGAGGTTCCGTGAAAGAATTATGAACATCAGTATGCCATCAGTAGGAAGAAGCAGGCAATGCTTTAGCCAAACGCGTTCAATGTTATGGTATACCAAGATATAAGAGGCGGCCCTGCACCTTTATGTCTGGAAGAATTGGAGTTAGCCTGGCAGATTAGATTAAATGCGTATAATCACCCAGGCTTGAACGAGACATGTTCTATAAGTAGCATTTTAAAACTGAAGAGTTTAAAGAGATAAATGGAGTTTTTGTATTATAAATCTAGTTGTACACTGATTGTACATTTTTTGTATGTATGTATTTGTTAATATGTGATATTAATATCTTTATCATAACATACATACTTTTATTTATTTATTTTTACATTTTTATATTTTTTTACACCTTTGTAAATCTGTTTTTATTTATGGACATGAATAGGCACACACCAGTATGCTTACTGTTTTAGAGTAAAGTATTAATATATCGAATATACCTTTAAGAAAGTGGTAAAGTAACTTTGAGTGACTGGATTGGTTAACCAGCAACAGCTGAGTCTATTTATATGTGTTTTAAATGTTAACATGGTTTCTGAGGAAGTCTGCATATTGAGCAAATGAAAAGTGCTTCAATTAAATTTACTTTTATAATAAGGTTTCTTTTGCTTTGTTACTCTGACGAATTGCAGTGACCAATTCTAGTTTTTTCGTAGTTTTTTTGAGTTTTCTAAGTTGAGAGGTACTGCCAACCTATTTCTCTGTATACTCTCCTCTGCTTCCTCGTTCCACCACCAGGTCTCCTTGTCCTCCCTTCCTCTGTCCAGATGTCACACTAGGCACATTTCTAGCTCTCTGTCCAGATGTCACACCAAGCACATTTCTAGCTGTCTCTCTTACCAGCTCTGAACATACCGATCCAAAATAATTAAAAAGCGTCTATTTTCCAAGCCAGTTTATAAGGAATCATGGAACAGAATATGTTGAGTTGTCTTGCTTGCTTTGAAAGGAGGCAAACAAATCTATATCAGGAGTTTCACACAACTGAATCAATTACTGCCCCACCAAATTAAATGTCTACTTGTGAGGGTCAAGTCCTGTTCCTGCTCAGCTTATCTGCCACTACATTTTGCTCTGTTGGAAGGTAGGAAACTTGGAGGGTTAAACAATGCTGAACTACAATCACCAAATCTACCATAGCTAGCTTGCACAGAGGGCATGACCTGGTGCCTTCACCCCATGTGTCCCCATGTGGTTAAGTACCACATCACTGTGGTGCTGTCGGTGGATTACCTACAAAGGCTTTGGGGACCACAGACACTGAAAAAATAATCATCTTTCACATTTATATGCTTTGAGCGATCTTGTTTGTTCTAAAGACCTTGCACTTTTATCCCCACAGACACAGCTCCCATGGAAAATACAGACGGAGGAGGGGATGTGAGAGAATGGGAGACCTGAATTCGGAGACATCTGGTTTCTCCACCGCTGCAACCATCTCTTCACAAAGCCTAACAATGGAATGAGAAATTCTAATGTGTGAGAATCTTGGGTCCAAACGATTTTTAAAAAATATTGAATTTTTCTCATTGGTAACCTGGCAAGAGGAAGCATGAGACTCACATATGCTATGAAACCCTAACATCCTGAGATACTGTCTAACTGAAGTCCGAGACTGTTTGAAGAAACTTAGAATAGATTCAGATACAGTTCCACAACTATATTGATAAGGAGATTCCTTGTCCATGTGAGGAACTCTTGACAACTTAAGACTCTACAAATATAAGTAAGTTGTCTAAATAAGGGAAAATGTGTATGATGTGCAATCTGCAATGTGCTATCTCAACAGCAACCAGAATCAATTTTTGTCTTTCAAACTGTTTGAAGGGCTGGGTAGAGACCTGACTAAACAAAACCGCCTTATTCAAAGGAAAATTTAAGATTTCAGATTAACTTATTCAGAAACCTCCTGATCTTGCACCCAAGCAAACACCTCACTGTAGTTGCAGATGTTGCCACTCTAGATACTGAGTGAGCACAGCTGTAATTTTAAAGAATGTTTAGTTATTCAATAAACAGACAATTATCAGACAGCACCTACCTTCTGAAGAAAGGAAACTGGCATAAATGCTTTTCATAACATCAAAATACGGCAAGAAATACTTTAACATAGAAGTCTGATAATTCAGAATTCTGAAAGCCAAAGTGGATGATAAAGTCTCATCTGAAATCTATCAAATGCCTTTCCACACATCAATAGGTGAAGAATTAAGAGCGCCTTCTGTGTAGTTTGCATGTCCTCCCTGCGGTAGAGGGACGTTAAAGACATGCAGGTAGGTGCGAACGTGAATGGGTGTGCCTTCTTTGAAGACTGGGCATCGGGATGACACCTCTACACCGTAAAAAGCCACTGCCAATCACTAGCGGACCGGAGTTCCACTGTGGCGACCCCTAACCAGGAAAAGCTGAAAGACATTTTTTACAAAGTGAAAAATTAACCTTTGATGTAGCTGAACTAGATGATAAAAAAGCTGCATGGTCAAACATGGGATGAGAAAACAAACATCTGTACGACTGAGGAACTTTAATCTGCCCTTTAGGAGCAGCAAATTGACTATCTGGTATTTTGCAGGCAATATTAAAAACATCCTCCAAGTCTAGCAAAAGAGGAGGAACAGCAGTAGGTTGTGGCAAATCCACCTGTAATAAGTCATTTTATTTCCTCAAATCAGCCTGTTTCCACTGAAACATATTGTTCAGCCTAGAAACAGAAAATTCCTCTGAGGTAAATGAAATGCTTTCCTCTGAATCAGAATCTGGGATTTGGTTAGGGAAAAAAGCTACGCTATCCCTCTCACCCCCTCATTTAACACGGAATCCTGAAATTAAGGAAAATTACCTATTTTTCCACATAAATTTCAGTCATTCTCAGAAAGGTTTTACATCTGCAATAAACCCTTAGCAGAAGTGCTAAACTTTCTCTTATCTGCCTAACATTAAATAAAAATTCTCTCTTCCTCTCCTTAAGGACTCACTTGCCAAAAAAACAATGCAAGTCCAAGAAAACGGTCGAGTCCAAACAGGCTGTGATAAAACTGTGAGCGCTTTTGGGATAACCCTTCATCAGACAATGTAACATCTTTCATGAAATCTATTTAAATACATTTAAAAATACAACCACCAATCATCTCACTGCCTTCCTTTTCCTAAGGGCTGGTCTTAAAGGTACACATGTAATCAACCCTGGAGGATGGTTTGCTGCAAGTTCTATAATCCAGTGTAGTTCACTGCATTCAGTAACATTTACTGTGCCCCCTTTCTACTCACATTAGTAACCTGTATAACCATGAACTTAAAAGTGTGTGCTGGATTCTTAGAAGTATGCACATACAGAGTATTTTGTTCATCTTAATGTCTAATGTTGTACAAGTGATGTATTCTAATTTTCAATTTACAATTAGTTTTCCATACATAGTAACTGGGGCATGACTGACTCGCTATAAATACACCACATTTTCCGTATGGCAGTCTGCATATAACTTATATATTCCTTTTTGTTTATGGGGTGAACAAAGCTATTCTTATTACTAATCATGAATCATGTCTTGCAATGCCTACAAGGAAAAGTACCTGTTCTATCGGATGTTAACAGTTTTATTTTTATTTCTCATTCCTGGTTCGTTACACAACGTATATTTCAGATTACTGTTGCATCTAAAACCAAAGCTTGGTTCTTTGTCCACTATATTTCTGAGTCTATCCTCACTTAAGATTTTCCAGTTTTGTTTAATTATTTTGCAGACCCCATTAATATTGTTGCTGTACTGTAACATAAGCCTATTTTTATTAATTCTTTCTATGTTACTATTTTGTATCATTGTGTTGTTCACATGGCTTTGTGTCTCATTAACTTTAAACCATGGTCTAGCCTTTCCCTTTCCATCTCTCTTCACTACTTCTAACCCCTCTTGCATCAGGTTATTTGTATAGCCCCTTTGTACCATATGGTTCTGTAAACTCTCCAGCTCTTTTTCAAAGTTGGCTTCTTCTATGCATAGTTTCAATGTACATAAACCCTGTCCCAATACTATGTTTTTAAAAGTACGTTTAGGATGCATACTTGAAAATTCTAAATATTGATTGTTCCAACAAATTTTCTTATATAGAGAGGTTGACAAATCAGTCTCTACATCACTGGTTACTCTTACATCCAAAAAGTCTATAGATTTAAAATCACTTGTTACTGTAAACCTTAGAAAATCAGTGGCTGTCTCTAGATGCTTAACAAACATTGTCAGTTCATTCTCACTACGTTGCCATAAAATATAAACATTATATACAAATCGAACATAATGCAGTTAATAGTCACTCCACCACTGGTCATTGATAAGGACATTCATTTTTTCCCAATACGCCAACAATAGGTTGGCGTATGAGTTTGCACAGGGTGTGCCAATAGCCACACCCTGTTTTTGCCTAGAGTGTGTACCATTACACACAAATACATTATTTTCAAGTATGAGCTGTAGAACTGCCAGAATTAACTGGTTTGTTCTCCCATCAAACAGTTTCTTTACTTTTAGTACTTCCCTGATGGCATTTAAGTCATAGTCATTACTAATGACAGTAAAACGGTTACTGACATCAAGAGTGACCATTAATACACTGGCCAATGTTTTGTTTTCTACAGCCTCAGATAACATTAAAAAACTGTCTTGTGTCTTTTAATATTCGTGGGTAACACTGCATTATTATTTTCAGTTTAGTTTCCACCCATATGGATAAGTGTTCTGTTATCCACCCCCTAGCTGAGAATGTCGGTCTCATGGGTGGTGGTATTACATTTTTGTGGATCTGCCTAACATACAAAGCTATGTCAAACCAGAGCTGTTGGGCATGCTACACTTAAAGAAATCCCAATCTTTCCGAACCACATGCTCCAGGGACCTAAATCTTGTCACTACAATAAACAGAACATGCTGAAGGGATAGATTTCTGTCCCAGAGACTTCCCATACTCTGGGGAAAAAAAACTACCCATTCATGTCAAGCAAAGCTCCTCATTGGCCCTCTAAGAAAAACCTTGATGATTGGATGGGAAACAGAAAATTCACCCCGGGGATCACTTCTGAGGCACTGCTTGACAGGGGCACAGGAAAATAATTTTCTTGGGTGGGGAAAGCCATGGAACCTTTTTGGCTAGGCTTATATAGGCCCCAGGGCCGATAGCCTAGTACCTACCTATGAACAAAAACCCACTGAGGAATCTAAATATTTAACTTTTCATTTTTTCCTAAGGATATCTCTTGAAGGAGACAGACTCAAGGATGGTACATCATTCTCAGGAAGAGGTCTCTTAACCTGGCTAAACAAAGATGCAGTCCCCAGTGAATCTCCTGTGACTTATGAAAATAGTTTTCCCAATGCCCACTGAGGGTCCGGGACAGCCGCAGAGGATGTGGCCAGCCCCCACGCCATGGTAGCTGAATGACCCACATCAGAGGGCTCCAGAGAAAAAAAGTGAAAGGTCTGAGAAAACAGAAATGGCCACTGCAGAGTCACCCACCAATGGCGGAGGCATTGGCACAGCTAACTATTTTGGCAAGAACTCTTGCAGGATTCCTTTTTTATTGGTCTGGAAGAAGGTAGAATTGCATTACAGGTAAAGTGCTACATGTTTCTGCCATGTATGAAGCCTGATCTCCAGTTAGCTCAGTTGGAATAGGCTCACAAGTACTACAAATACTTACACTTCCAAGAGACATTATCCACACAGTAATTATGCAGTCAATTAAATGAGCTCACCTGTCCTTATAAAAAATGAAACCGTTAAGCATGAACAACTGCAGTTGAAAATATAGGGTCAGCAGTCTGACAGACTAGGTGGTCACATGATTGGCTCATCAAAATCGTAAATATATCAAAATTGGCAGTATTCAAAGAAACCAGGCACAGTTCTCACATATATGTAAAATACATTGTAACATGTGGAAGGTGTTCCCAAAAAGGGACTTATCTGACCAGCAATGGAAGAAAAGACCTGATGGTCGATCCTTTGAAGCCCAAGAGGAACATTAAAGGGTGGCACGAAAGTATTAAATATTTTGGCACACAGGCTGCTGTTTTCTCCCTTAGTATCTTGGGCTAACACCAGCCTTGGTGCATGTGTGGAAGGAGCCAAAGGGTTTGGAAGACTGGCCAGCTGTTATATCCTTGGCAAAATATAACCCAGGGAGCTTAGGCTGTTGCAGCAGTGATTTATGATGAACATCTATAATATCTTTTAGGGCTAATAAAACTAGTGTTTGCATTTCCTTTATATAGAGCAGCTGCCAGGTATTTCTTGAATGAGTCATGTGGTCCTGTAATTTGATGATGCAATACAAGGGACAAACTGCTTGCAGTGGATAGACATTTTCTGTAGTCTGCTTTCCATGCATAAACTGAAACAAACTGTAACACAGTTACTCAGTCAGAAAATCAGACAAAATCAATAACTAGCTAAAGGCATTTATATTGCAAAAGGAACAAAAGGAATGGGACAGGATATGATTCCTAGTAAGGTGTATAATGCTTGACATATAATATACAGATACAATACTGTAATAAATAGTCATCTACCAGGGGGATGATCACTCAGGAAGGGAATATGTAATCACTGCAATGACAGCCTACAGCAAAGTGTATTTGTATGTTACACATCAACTAAATTACTGCTGAAATTAAAAAAAAATGTGTATTTAACTGAAAGAACTTCGAGGCAAAGCTGAATCTCTACCTGTATCTGGAACTAGGTATTGCAAGGTGTACTTCATAGGAAACCAGACTACAAGCAGTGCAGAGTTCCATATACAGGTGGAGGTGTTCTGGGACTATGCACAAGCACGACTTAGTATAGTGTGATCCATCCCCCAAAGTCCTGTGAGGATAGCCTGTGGTATTTTATTTTAAGAAAATGGATAAAATTACCTGGTGGACTAGTGGTCTTGAAATTCCATATTTTTGCCCTAGGACAGGATGAACGCAGGTATGATGGCCACGCCACCCTACAGGTGGAAAGTTAAGTTGTGTAAAAGCTTACCATAATACTATACACCCTTCTCTTCACTGTTGCAGTATTTTTTATCTAAAGGATCTCCTGCCAAAGGTAGCCCATCATCTGACCAGTACACCAAAACCTGTAGCACCTATAGGCATGGTCTGTCACACATATGCTTCCAGTGTACGGTATAGGGCATAAACAGACGCGCACACACAACTGAGAAAACCGCAGAAGGAATAGAATGTCTTTAGGGAGAAGGAGAACACGTGCTTCCAGAAGGAGAAAAGGAAAAAGATGACAAAGGACTCCTCCTCCATGAGGTAAGAAACTACAGGGCAAGAGTTAAAATAAAGGGGGGGAGAGGGAGGGAGATAATACTGCAACAGGGAAGAGAATGACATCTACTGTTATGGTAAGATTTTACACAACTGTACTATGTATTCCTATGTATGCTGGAGTATTCTTTACCTAAGGGAGAGTACAAGACCTCAAGAGAAAGTCTGTGAGAAAGAAGACACAGAAGAGCTTTCTATCAACCCCTGCAGGATAGCCCTGATCCTGTTTATAACATTCAATTTGTAATGAACAGAGGACCAAGTAGTAGTCTCAAGAATGGGACTGGTATCCAAACCCTTAGAAAAACACCAGAGGTGGCAAATGCCCTAGTAGAATGCACCTTTACTGACAAGGAAAGACATTTTCCATGAAAAGAATAAAAAAATAAATAGCCTTAAAATCCAGGAGACAATTTGTTTAGAAACAGCCAAACCCAAAGTCCTGGGATGAAAAGAAACAAAAAGCTGCTCCGCTTTGCAAATAGCTCAAATATTTGGATAAAACTAAAGTCTATGCAAAGTCAAAGTGTGAAGACAACCCTTCTCACTAACAGACTGCAGAGAAGGAAAAAAGGAAGGAAGATGAATAGACCGAGTAAGAGACAACTCATTGACCACTTTGGGCATAAAAGAAGGATTAGTATGAAGATGCATCCTGTCTCTGTGGAAAACCAGGAAAGGAGGAACAGCCATGAGAGCCTGAAGTCCAGACACCCTCTTGGCTGAAGTGAGGATCGAAAAGAACAGTCTTCCAAATACAATGTTGTAAGGAAGCTGAAAAAGCAGGCTGAAAATGAGCCTGATTCAATTTTAAGTACAAAACTGAGGTCCCAGGAAGGCAGAATAGGCTTCCTGGGAGTTATGATATGAAGGACACCTTTAAGAAATTGTTTGACCTTAAATATAGAGGTCATCAGAGGAGTCAAGGGCAGAGAAACAGAAACTGGTGACATGTGACCCTTACCTGAAGACTATGCCAACCCAGCATGCAGCAGATCACACAAATAAGGCAGAACCAGAGGAACATCCAGACAGTGGATCCTGATGGTGAGAGTGGTACCAGACAGAAAATTGCTTCCATTTGGACATATATGATTTCCTGGTAGTGGGTTTCCTGGCCTCCTGCAGAACCTGAAACATATCCTCAAAAAAGTGTGTGTGAAATGGATCAAAACCCTATCACCCACAGCACCATTTGAAGGAGTGGACAAGCGAAGATGGATAAAAGATCCCCTGCTTTGTGTGACAAGATCCACGCCCTGAGTAACTTGTCATGACTGCCCCTGACCAAGTGAGAAAGAAGGGGGAACCAATGCTGTCAGGACCAATAGGGAGTCACTAGCAAAATTTTGTGAGAGTCCTGCCTGATCTTGTGAAGAGGAAGAGGAGGGAGAAACATCCCCTTCCAAGTAAAAGGCAGGACATCCATGTTCCAAACCAAAGGACTTCAGACTCTAACAGAACAGAGGAAGGTGTCTGTTCAGAGTGGAGGTAAAAAGATCTACCCAAAGAATACCCCGCCAATGGACAACATCCAGGAACACATCTATGGGCAGGTCCAGCACACAAGCTCACAAACGAATGCTTCACAAAGAGTCAGCCACTACACTATGCTCCAAAGGAATGTAAACTGCCCGAAGAGTCATTTGATACTGGACAGCTAGATCCCAGACTTGAAGAGCTAGTCTGCAAAGAAGACAGGATCATGTGCTCCCTTTCTTGTTGACATACCATATCACTGTGGTATTGTTTGTGAAAACTCTGAGGGGCCTAGGATGAAAGAGGGGATAAAATGCCTGAAGAGCCAGAAGCAAGCCCTCATCTCCTTTACACTGATGTGATCTGATCTTTGATGAGGAGACCAGAGACCCTGAAATTTGAGAAGGCCATAGGAGGCACCTCACCTCCTGTCAGAAACATATGTAAAAACCTGAAGCTTAAAGAGGAAGCTCCAGGTTGAATGAAAGTTAATAAATCCACCACTGAAGCTCATGCTTGAGCCAAGGAAAGAAAGGTACCTGGAAGTCCAGAGGATGGCAATGTTAAAGTCACACTGAACTGAAGTGCCACTGAAGCTTCCTGATATGGAGCCTGGCAAGAGAGAGCATGGAAATGGTGGAAGCCATGAACCCAAGCACCTTGAGAAAATTCCCTGGCGGTGACAAGATGCCTGAGAATAAGGGACTGGAAAAAGGCAATCACAGACAGACATGGGAACTGTCTGAATTCTACAACCAAGGAAAATGTGATCCTGGGAAGGAAACAAAACTGATTTCTGGAAGTTTATGGTGAACCCCAGACTCTGCCACTGTGAAGCAGTAAACCGGAGATCCTGAAGCACAGAGCTGGGGGAAGGAGTTTGAATAAGCACATCATCTAGGAAAGGAAAGACCTGAATACCTTGAACCCTGCAAAAAGCAATAACAGGAGAGACACTTTTGGTGTATACCCATGGGACAGCAGAGAGGCCAAAGGGCAAAGCAGAGAACTGAAAATGCAAGGAACAAACAGAGAAACACATATTTCCTGAAGGGGGACAGATGGGGATGTGAAAGTATGCATCTTTGAGATTCAGAGATACAAGAAAGGCCTAGGATAGAAAAAAGAAGAAATAATGTCTGCAGAGATAACATTCTAAAGTAATTAATCTTGAGGAAGATGTTTAGCCTGAAAAGATCCAAGACTGGTCTCCATGTGTTAGCCTTTCATGGGGCCAAAAACATGGGACTAAAATCCCTTCCCCCACTTGGGCAAGAGGCACAGCTTAAATGGTGCCCTGAGCCAAGAGAGAGTGAGCCTTTGAGAAATGAGAGAGCTGTTCCCGAAGAGGCTGAGGAATTCCTGAAAAGGGAGGAAAGGACTTTCAAACCATGAAATATACCTAATGGATAATGGACAGAACCCAAGAGTCTAATGTGATTTGTAGCCAATTTGGAAGAGAAATGGACAGATGGCGGGACAAGGGAACACAGCTGAGGGAAGGAGGAAGCAAACTGTCAAAGAGAAGCTGGGTGGTCCTGGAAAGCAGGTTTCTGGGTGGCTGGAGTCTGAGTAGATTTAGCAGGAGGCACATGCCTAGAACCCTTCTTCCTAGCCATAGGAGAGCAAGGTTGTCTGTGAACAAATGCAGACTTACAGGGATAATTCCTCTGAAATCTGGGAATAACAAACAAAAATATATGTTTCAGCTCTTGCAAGGCTTTGCCGTTACCTGGAGAGACTTGAAAAGTTTAGCAGCAGCAGATACAAAAAGTTTTATTATCCAAAGGAGCATCTAAAAATTCGGCCTTAATGTCATTAAGCAGAGCCTGAAGATGAAGCCAAGAATAATGCATCATAACTGAACCAAAGGCAGAAGCTCTGGAAGAGACATCGACTACATTTGATGGAGCAGCATACACGTTAAGTATAGCCCAGCAAGTAAAGGGCAGAGACCTTCCCCTCAGGGTCAGGAAGGTCAGAAACCACCTTAGAAACCTGGGGAGAGCCAACATACTTTGTCATATGAGTCTGGTATTTAACGGCTCTAGAGGATAAAGTGGCAGCAGTGTAAACTTTCTTGCTGAGCCTTTCCATAGCCCTACAATCCTTATCAGAAGGCAACAACTTGGTAGAGGGCAATAACTTGGATGGCATGTCAGAGGGGACTGACACTACAGAAGTGGCAACAGAAGGAAATCTGCACTCCTCAGGCACTTTACAGAATCTATCTGGCTTCATACATCCAGGGGTCTGAGAGTCAGGGGCTATAAACACTAATGAGAAATTATTTAGACTGGCAGCCAGAACAGGAAGAACAGCAGATGGTTTTGAAGACTCCATCTGTAACAGCTCATAATATAGTTTCTGAATCTCAGTAACTTGAGAACAATCCCTTTTAACATAATCCGTCATATGGACAATGGTATTCCCAAACCAGAGCTCCTCCAGAGGGGAATCTGGACTTATGGAGTCCTCCCTCCTCTAAACAATAGTCCAACGGGGAAGGGATTTGGGAAGAGTATTCCAAAGATTCTTCCCCCGAGTCCAGGTCCTCATCTGAGGAATCCAATTCCCTAGGCCTCTTGAGTCTTGTGGAGGATTCAAGACCATCAAAAGAAATCCTGAGTGAACTCCTGCCATTCATGTTGGGAACCCATAACAAGAAAAATGTAGTTTTTTTTTTTTGGTGGGATGTTCGTTTGAAACATCCTTGGAGGGTCAGATCCCTGGTGCGATTCAATAATGGTGGTAGGAATCTCCTCCCTAACCAAGATGCGAGGAACCCCCCTTGGTCCTTTGGATATAATCAGTCAAGATTCGACCTCAGTGTCAGGCACAGATGTTTGAGGAGCCTCCAAAGATAAGTAAGAAGCCAGATCCATGCCAGCCTCCGACGCTGTCGCTGCAGAGGTCTTCTTCTGTGGATCTGGTTAATTTCTGCAGCCCATTCTCTCACTTGACTCCAGATCCCTGATGCACACAACGTTACTATTGCTCCCCTTAAAGGACTGGTGCCCAAGTGGTTCTATCCAGGTAACAAATTAATTAAAATAAAAAAATTAAATTTCCAACCAGTGACAAAGTCATTCTTTCATCCCTGACTGGGCACATTCTTTTACTGGCAAAATGGTAAAACTATCTCTTCCCTGTTTTGCCGACTTTTCTTAGTGAAAATTAAAATATATGCAGTGACTTTCTTTCACATGTTTACCAGCATTCCCATGTCTTCTGGCACACTCATGGATCTGTACTCTTTCATAGGTCTGCCTGCTTCAGTCTACCTGATGCAGAACACTCTCAGTTGTGTTGCAAAACTATTCTCGATGTACTGACAGTTATGCTTTTAAAATAGTCTTTACCCAATTAGGTTCTTCTTCTGTAATACAAATCCCGGGAGTAGTCTTGAGTGCTATCTTTGCCAACAACTGCTAGTTTGGCTTCCCTTATTTCTCACGTCTTCTGTCAAGCATCATTCTTTTGTTTCAAAGACCACAAAATGGTATAAGCACATGCCCTCCCTTGCTAGGACCAGCTCATTCACTCTTCCCATTCAATGTATTCGGTTTTACTTAAAAAGTTGCTGAATATATTACATTTTATTTGGCTCCTTCCTGTTTACCATACCAGCATTACTTGCTCTTAGCTTAAGTCAGAACTTCATTTCATCTGAAGACAGATGAACAGATTTCTTTAAGTGACCTGGAACTTTGCACTGAAGTGACGCTCCTCCACAGCTTCAGAAGCCCTCAGAACCTATTAAATGTAACCGTTTCATCCAAACAATTATGAATTTTTCTGAGTTTCGAAAGATAAGATAATCCCAGGGAAAACATTTGCCAGTCAGTCTAAAGCTCTGGGCTCCTTGACTAATAGGAATGTGGGCTCATGACAGAGGGTAACTATTATGGCCCTGCAAGGAAAACCATTTTCCAAGTTTTCTTTTTTTTTTTTTTCTGAAAAACTGGCACACCCTTAAGTGAAGTCTCAGTTATGTTAGCTTTCATGAGAAACAGTGACAAAGTATCAGGATGGTTCAAAGCAGCAAACAAGACATCCAGATGTTTATGGACTCCTGAATGTGCTTCTTTGTCAGATTTGGTTCTTTGGTGGTTAATTTCCATCTGCTTATACTAGTTAGAAGAGCATGCCAAACAATGGGAATGTGGTTCACATCCCAATGACGAAAGAATGTCACAAATTACCTGAAAAGTTTTCTACCTCCAGATTATAAGATGCCATTATGAGTCCAGTAGTAAAAGCACAACCTTTCTCTTCAGAAGAGGCAGTCCTTTCCCTCTTCCTTCAGCTACATGTATATTTTACTGACTTTAATGGTCTCTTCTATTTTTTACTGCCTGAAGAACGGGAAAAGGAGAATAAAGAAGCAGGAGAGAAAGTGTGACAACCATCTTTTTGCCTCTTGACCTACTAAGCTGCTGCAATTTACAACAGGGCTTGGTATGGGACTGCTGTTGATGTTAAGAGTGGCAAGCAAGGCCAGAGTCAGTGCCAAACATCAAACCTCCAAGACTGTCCAAACAAAGGAAACCATCATAAGCTATGCAGGCTTCGGCATTAAGTGGGCCAGCAAGTAGCTGGTAAAAATCTAAAAGGAGGAGCTGGCAGCATTATCAGAGTTCCTGCTGGCATAGCAGTATCAACCACCATCTCTCTTCCTAAAAGCTGCTGCATTCCTGTGTTTCCTGTAGGAAAGGAAATGTTTACAGATGTGGTACTTCTCAGCACATTAAAAGCACGTCATGCGTGGCAAGAAAGACCGAAGAAAATGGCGTCGGCTGCATGTTTTATACCCCTGACAACCTGACGTCAAGGAAGAGAAGACAGCAACCGACGCAGGACCCAAGACTTTGGTAATTCAGGCCGACTGAGGGCAACCTGCCAGCAGATTACCCAAATGTAATGACTGCAACAGTGAAACACGAAGAACATCATGCCTGCCAGAGATTTTAAATGAAACCTAGAAGGAAGACTGATGATAAAGAAGCAACGTCTGACATAAAAACAAGCAGTACAAGGGAAAAAGCTAGAGAGATTGCTAGATAGCACAAATGCATTACTGATCAAGAGGACTCTCACACTAACAACTGATGGACATGTTAAGGTCCTGTCCATTATATAACCCAGCATCAGTTTTATGATTATACTGAGTCATGTCGGTCAAGACTGCTATGTGCTCAGTGCTGAAGAGTCACATCTGTAGCAGGAAAGCAGCTCCCATTACATGGATCCGTTGCAGGGTATACCCCTAAATAAAATCATGTGGTCTCTTAATTTTTAATAGAACATTAAGAGTTGGTGAAGTTACTGCCCATTTAAATGCCAGTGTTTCAAGAAGCAAAGAACTCATGGCAACTCTGTACATGAGGCACAGCAGACCACTTGAGCACAGAGAACATGTACATTAAGATAGCAGACTGAAGCAATCTGAAAACTACTCATTCCTTTACTTTTACCACAAAAAATATGGAGTAATGGAAAACACTGAAATAAATACTTTTTACTACTTTTAATAGTCGGTGGTGGTGCTGCGGTAGTGTTGTCGCCTCACAGCAAGACGTTGTCCCATTCGATTCTCTGCTAGAGCGTCTTCTGTGGAGACATGCGCGAATGGGCGTACCTTCGTTGAAGGCTGTGCATCAGGGCCGGAAACTCAGCACGTAAAAATCAACTGCCAATCATTAGCGGACCGGAGTTCCGCTGTGGCGACCCCTAACCGGGAAAAGCCGAAAGACACAATAACAATATGTTATACAATGCCAACACAGTCCAGTGCTAGTAATGACAGAAAATGTAATTAAGGGTGTGCCAAGGCTATAATGTAAGGAAATAATGAAAGAAAGGGAAAACCTCCTTCCCAGTGCAGAAAATATGGAACAGAGATGAAGTAATCGGATATCAAATCACAAAATGAAGGACAATACCAGGGTCTACCCTAACTTCAATGGAATGGATGAAAAGGGAGAGGCACAGAAGGTAATTCTGGATTCAGATATAACAGAAAACTTTTCTATACTGGGCAGGTGGTATACCCATAGAATATGATTATGTGCTCCAATACAGCACAGCTTTAAGCATGCATGCATAAGATAGGTAGTAGTGTGGACAACTTTGAAACAAGGGTCATAGGATGAGCCACCTGCATTCCATGTACCAAACCAAATGGATTTACTAAATGTTCATGTGTTTGGAGGTCCATGTAGCCCAATCAAAGAATGATATACACTTAACCAGACCCTTAAAGCAAATATTTTATTTTCCAGGTGCAGCTGCAGAATAAAAATTAAATGCCAATACTAAATGTTATAACTTCATAAGAAAATGCTAAGCACTTAATCAAACCAAGTGTAAAAATGAATATTACAACATGTTAAAAGGTTGCCATTTAACCAAATCAAGAAGTTTTATTTAAAATGCATAGGTATAAGCTATACACCTGAAATGAGGTAGAACAGCAACTGTGAAAAGCAGCAGCATGTATTTCAAAAAATGCAGAGCACCATTCATCAGTCAAGTGCAGTGAAAAATCAAGTGCTTGTTTTCACCTATGGAGAAAGACTCCTGAAGTTGCCCAGTTAGATATGAAAGTAATTTTTCACTCATCAATAAACCCTGACAGTTGTGACAGAACCTCTTCCTATGCCAGAGAAAATAAAATAATCTAAGACAACCAAAGCGGCCAGTAAGTGCTTATAAACCCACAGAATACAAAACATTTGAAGGATGTACATTTTTGCAGCACTTGAGAACTATGGGGTTTACTGGAGGCATGTCACACAACCTACAACAGCACCCGCTGATGATTCTTTCAACTTTTTCTTTGCTTTGCTATACAAGACAGTGGAACAGTTAATTTAATATGTCTGTATCCCACAAAGAATGCTACATATCTAGCAGTTGAGACAAAACATGTATGCTTCAACTTTAGTGAGGTATGGTTTTACTAATACTTGTATAAATGTCTTACAAAAGATATGCAAGAATCTATACTTCAACACAGTCCAAATCTGATTAGAGACAAATAATCTGTGGAGTGCTGCAACAGCTGTGTAACAGAACGGAAGGATGTGGTTGATGGGGGATGAACTCTCAGTAAAATGAGTTTTCGTGCAATGAAGCGAAAACATTTGAAATGTCAGTTAAAAATGGCAAAAATTCAAAATGCTGTTTGTATGGTTTTGTTCAGTTTCAAAAGGATTACAAATGCAGGTAAGAATAAAATTAACTTCACCTTTAAGTCAACATAATGTAAGAAATGTAGACCATACAGTACTTCATTAGCGTGACACACAGTATTACAGTACTACTGTAAACTGACTGGGAAAAATTAAACAATACACTAAATCCTATGTCTAAGCTACTGGGGCCATTTCTTTCCACTTGACTCAGTACTTTAGACTCCAAGTCCACAAAACTGCCATATCCCTCATTCATAATGCCTTGTAGTATTCAAACAGAGCGTTTTCCGAAAGTAAACCAATGCTTACCTCAAGCTGTCAGAACAGCAGTAGACAAGTTTCGCAGTCTGACATCTCACCTTCCATGTGTGCTTACAAGTTAATACCAGTTTCCATTTCATTCAAGTCATTTTATCAAATTCTCCTCTTTATGGCTACTGCTGTGTGTATGCAGAGGGATGCAAGAGTAAAAATTGGGTATAAATCCTGACCTGGAGACATTGGACAAATTAACTGTACATTTTGCACGACCTAATGTTACATACCAAGTCAATACATTTTTATATGAGAAGCAATTCAGTTGGTGCAAACAAGAGATTCCTCTCTGCTGCATTTCCCAGCACTAATAAGAACCCACTGCCCCAGTGCAGAATGAAATTAAATATTTTGGGGGGGTTGTCTACAAAAGCATCTACACTTCAGCTGATCTAGATGGTAAGCAACTCTCTATGTCACGTCTTATATTTAAGGGGTGAAATTTCTAGTAACTAGGGACATTTCAAGCAACTGTGGGAGGGGGTGTACTAAAGCATCTACACTTCAGCCAACAATAACTAGATTGTAAGCATCTCTCTATGCCACGTCTTGCACTTAATCAGGGGGTGACAATTCTAGTAACTCTGGACATGGATAAATAAACATTTGAATAAGGATTGAGAAAGTTAGCAATTACTTGCACTAGCAAGCTAAATCACATGAAGAAACCATGAATATAAAGAATTTAAAACAACTGTAAGAAATGCAGACTGACAGATTAAGGGAACAAAGCAAATATAAATATGAAAATACTTAAAAGTTGAATGACAGATAAGTAGTGTCAATATGTTTTAATCAGTTTTGCGCAAAAAATATCTCCCCCATTCTTGCTGCTATAAAAAATTAAATAATTAACCCATGAAGGGAAATTGTCAACAACTTAGCTCATTCTCCCCATAAATTACAATTTTGCTTGCTTTTCTTGGAAAATGCCTTGCTTGGAAGAATCTCCCTGTGTCAATACATGCCATGATATTTGGGTATATCCTTGTATACCAGTCTGCCCAAAAAAAAATTTCAAACATACTTCTGGCAATTAAAAGGAGGACTACACTGCTGACAAGTAATACAAAATATACATTCATCCAGTTAACATGAAGTTCTCAATGGCTGAGACTGGATAGTCAGACATCTAGGTATGGGGGCAGGGTGCACGTGTGGGACCTGTCAATGAAGATCCCGTAACTGTTTATAGTGCAAAAATGTAGCTCGTATAACACTGGGGGGGGCCTTCCTTGATAGATCACTGACTGAGCGGAATCCCAGGTAGTTATAAATCCACCAGGTTGGAAGGAACCATTGGTCAACCCAAGGACCAAGGCAGAGAAGGCAGACTAGTAAAGGAAACCCGACTCGTGAAGTCATAATCAAACAATCGTGGCTAAGTGAAGTTATGAACAGATGATGAAACAGATGCAGCACAAATGTCTATGTTCTGAAGCAACCACTGAAAGTACCTAATACTTCTATTGGACAGGCCTCTGACATGCAAAATTCTCCAATGAACAATTGTTCACCTGATGATGAAAATAACTCAGTTGGTAAACCACTTGAAAAGGGCCTGTTTAGCAGCTTGGAACCATTACCTCTTCATAGCAAGAGAAACTAACAAATGTAGTCTAATTGAATGCATCTGTTTCTGGTAAAGCCTGAGCTGACACTGCACATACAACACACAGGATATGTATGGTTCTTTCCTCTAGTTTCTGCCCTGGCAGTATCATCAGGGAGATTAGCTGAATGGCATAGGGACAAAACTCTTGCACAAAGCACTTTCACAAGGACAAGAGAGTTGATCCCAAAGGGACACCTAATCCTTGTGAAAGATCAGATGTGGCTTACTATAAACAAGAGCCTAAAACTTGGAGATCCTACAAAAAGAGGGGATGGCCACCAGAAAGAGCATCTGCTAAGAGGTTACCATTAATGCTGCTGACCCAGCGGGTTGGAAAATGGGACAGCAAGCCTCTTAATCACAGCTCAGACCTTATTGACAAGTAGAGCTCTTCAATGACAAGTCAAGATAAAGCTCTCCTTTAAGGAACTGCATGAGCAGCCTTGTACCAACACCCAGTTCTGTCATTTACAGTGTCTTAATAGATGACATGCACCATGACAGAGGGAGTAACTTATCCTCAGATTACACAGGTGCATGACATTCATCAGGATGATGTAATCCAACTGACTGGGGAAGTATATGATAGTGCTCATCTGAACAAGTCTACATGCTACAAGTTTTCTCAACAGCTTTAGTCATTTCTAAATGCCCATAAGCCTGAAGTGGTGTGTTCTCTTCAATGGCAGGAAAACTCTGAACAGCTTGGTGCAAAAAAAATGCATTTTTAGTCAGCGCAGCTCATGCTGACTGATTGTTTGAAAGCCTGGAATGCTCCTTGAAGCTTTGGAAGCTGGCTGTCTCTTGTATCCTTGACAGGATATAACTCATAGCAAAGGGTACTGCAGCTGTGATAAATATGATGAACATGACTGTGCAACCACCATCCCCAGAAGTTAAAGACAGTCAGAGTTTGGACCCTAGATGTGATCTCCACCAGGCTACCAAAGTTATGACTTTCTTGGATCCTCTGTCAGTAAAAGAACGAATGACACATTGAACAATACTCAGCTCTCTGTTACTTAAGGCAATCCACTGACATGGGGTCAGGGAGGACTTCTCCCAACTTGTTACCAGGGACTGCAACCACAGAAATGCTCACTCCAGGAATGGTACCAGGAACTCTAAGTAGAGATACAAGGAGTCAGACTAGGATCCTTCTCCTGCAAGACTTTTGCCACCATGGCAAATGCCTTGTTAAACATTATGGGTGGCCATTTATAGTGAGAGGGATGCCTACCCAGAACAAACCAGAGACATCTCCTGTGTAGATCCCAAAGAATCATGAGCCAGAAGCTGTTTATCAAATCTAGTGACACCATCTAAAGGCACACTATGGAAATAGCAGCAGCATAAACCCTGGAGTGTTGCTATCCATAAATTAACGCTGAATGCAAGTTACCCAGGTTCAGATTGGGACAGAACCAGTATGTCCCATTTGGAGCTTTGAAGGGTCAAGAGTAAAATGTCCACCTATTCTGAATAATGGAGAGCCTCTTTTAGAAATAAGGTCTTTGTCTTTCCTAAAAGTTCTGCTCAAACTGTATGGACTATCAGTGGAGCTCTTCTAGGGGACTGAACAAGACCTTGCTGACAACCCAATGGTTCTCTGTGATGGGAGAGATTAAACCATGTTTCTTAAGTGCCTGCCTTCCTCTGTTTCCAATGAAATATTCTTCCTCTTTTGAGGTCGGTAGGTCTATATGTCCTACAAGATGAAAATCGGTCCCCAGAGGTGGACAAGTACTCAAGAGTGGCAAGGGCCCATTTTCTCTTCTGCAGATCATGCACTAAAATCATGAGAAAAGTGACCCAGGAAAACTTCATCTCAAAAAGGCCATGCAGAATGTTTTTCCTAAACCTTTCCATAAGGAGGCCTTAGCCAAAGTTTCAGCATAATTAAAATTAGAGTATGCCATGTAGGAACATTGTGGAAGGCATAAACAGTCTTCACTTCCTCCTCCTTGAGCTCAGACTTGGGAAGATTGACCAACTATTCCAGGGCCTGGTCCTCTAAAGACAAATGAAATCTTAACAAGTAAAATGATTATCCAACTGCTATAAATATCAATGAAACAGAGAAGAATATCATCCTGACATAGTACCAGTCCACTAGTTTTGAGTCTGACTGGTGACTTCACAGCAAGTGCTTTCTGGGACCTAAACTGGACCAGAGAGATTACAAAGGAATCAGCCCATGTACAAGCAGTGGTCAAACAACAGGCACCCAGTGCCCTGGTAGACAGTGGTGCATAGCTAAGAGAGACCTGCACAGGGCTTAACAAGGACATTAAACCATATCGCCCAAATATGTTATCCTATAATCTGTGCCTCCAACGGACATTTACTTGATGTCTGAGCAAACCTTAGTGAGAAGCAACTTGGCAGACTCCTCTTGATCAACTCTAAAATAATCTGTTGAACTTCCATAGATAACCTGGGTCTGCAGTCTTCTACGTCGTGTAACCATGACATGACAAGCAGGCTCCAGATGCTGCTTCTTAGGACAAGATTAGCCAGCCCCAAGCTCTGACTTAACTGGGGCTGGGTGGCATGGCATCTACAGCATGGAATACACCCCACAGGATGGAAGCCAGGGATTTGCCTTCCCAAAGTCTCTTGCATAAATGTAGTTGATGACTAGCACGGGCAACTTAGCTGAAGATAGGCTAAACAGCTGCCAAGTCATTAAGAGATGTTAACAATGGACTTACTAGTCAAGCTGAGAAGACCTCAAAGAAGCTTCATTTTTATCTACTTTCATACATACTATAAAAATTATACCCTACAAATTTATCCAACAGCACTTAACTTTTTAACACTGGGAACATATCTGTGTTCAGCTCCATGGCTTAGAATGATAAAGCCCTGACTAATAACAGAAAACCAGCATTTCTTTATCAATTCAAGGGCCACAGGAACCAGGTAAGGGAGGGCAGTGAGCAACCAATGCCAGTTTGCCCATCCTGGGGAGGGTTGTACTGGTATACCATTCTGCCAGTGCAAGAAGAGGTTTGCAGGCAACAAAAAGGCACAAGAACTGGGGACATGAGCTTGGGCTACCAAGCTGGTGATGGCAGCCCTCATTAGCATGTGTATAGAAGCATAGAAACAGAAGTGGAAGGCACTGTAGCCTTTTGTGATGATACAAGTACCCATGTTAGGTACCTAAAGTTCAGGTCCAAGAGAAACTACCTCATTGTCTACCACCTGCAGATGCAGGTGAAGGCGGTGAAGGCACAAACCACCTCCACTGTTACCTGCATGAAGGTCCCTTTATTTCGCTCTTGCCCCTGTGTGATGGCAGGAGAACAAATGGACTCGAGACTGATGGTCAACAGGTATGCTAGTTACAATGAAATAATACGCCAAACTTCTTTAACAGATAACCACATTTGTCATCTCCCAGTGTTAAGCTAGTTACCTTTAAAGTACAGTCTCTTCTTACACTGATTCCATTCTAATACTTTATTAAGCCTATGCATTCACAAAGAAGTAAACGCTAAATGCCTTGAATACCAAGGTCAAATCTATTCAAGCAGTATACAGCAATAAGGAATAGGGTCCATCTGCCTTAGTCTAGCAGCAGAATTGTGATCAGTTTGGTCCCCCTTACTCTTCTTTTGAAAGATATGGAAACTTTTTTAGTACTTTGATACCAGGCTGCATTCCCCAATTCTCAGACGGGCATCACAAATGTTATATAGAATGGTAACAATTGCCAGCACCCTGATTTTCATCTTCCTTTCTATATACCTTTGGCACCGTTTCCAATATTTCATATCAATGTCAACACAAGTTGACAGCAGTTGCAATAGATGCCTTTTGCGGTGAATTTACTAATGTAAATTATTTTTTTTGGTCTCCAAAAGGGAGGAATACTGGTCATTAAACATCTGACAGAAAAAGAAAGACAAAACATATCTTTCTTTAGCTTGCCATACTAACAACGTTGCTAAAACCTGGTGTTAAAATGTGCAATATCAAAGAATAAGTAATGAAATGATTGTATCCCACACCACAGTTGAACATACACATGTGCAGACTCGGTTCTGAAGTTTACAGGAGTGATGGCAGAGTGACCGCATATATCCCCTATCAAATATAATGAGCTAGATGATCACATACAAAGTTTTGCCAAAAGGCACTGCTCACCTTTAAAAGAAGGAAACAAAAAGCTGATCTGGCCTTTTAATATACTTTGTTCCTGTGTGTATTATACATAAGTCAGCTGTGTATATCAAGGGTATGCAACAGGTTTTTTCCTTCATAGTCTTTTTATGGAGAGGAAACTAAAGGATGCACTTATTTATTCACTGTAAATCATGGAAACTGCCAACACCACAAACGTAAATGATGGAAATTGCCACCAGCACAAATGTATCCTATTATTTCTGAGTGACATGACATCCAAATACTACATGGAAACGTTTATGCATAAATGGATCCACCATTCAACAAAAATCTACTTTTTGGTGTTGTAGCACTACAGTATAAAGTCCTATGGAGAATGCAGATGAGATCCACTGAAGATGTTTGTTCAAAGGATACCAAAGTCATTTTTCCTTCAAAAAGGTTCAAGTCTTATTGTGGAAATTAATTGTGGAGTAGTCTGAAGTGCAGAATCTAGTGAAGGTTTTCATAGACAGACTAACACAATAGTTATTCTATACAACTACAAATGAATACTGCGAAACAATACCCTTAAATGGATACGTAACGCAGGACAATGGGAGAGTAGTAAGATTCCCACCATGGGATGAAATTATTGCCCTGCTGTTGAGTTACAAAAACCTACATGCTATCAAACATACCGAAGGATGAAAAGTGAAAAACACGGCTATCTTGGCAATTTTTGTTACACAAGGATACAAGGCTGACCTTCCAAATTCTGAGAGAGGCCTCTGTAATGTTGCATTCAATAGTTACAATTACCAGGTTCCTACTGCTGACCATTGCTCCTTTCACCCAGCCTTCAATACAGCTACATCATTGATTGCATCCTTCTCCTGTCTCTCTCTAATCTTGTTTGGCCTTCAGCTTCCGGATGGCTGAAAGTGGATAGAATGCATACAGTCAGCTGTAAAACTGGAAGGAACATGACTGGTTTTCCAAGCTAAACGTGGCAAATGAGTGCAATAACTGGACACTTTTCATGTTCCTGACATACAAACATATTTGTGTGTGGGATGCCCCACAAAGATGTTCTATCCATAATGAGTAATGTTTCTACCTTTCATTCATAAATAACATTAACAAACTTACAAACAGATGAGTTAAAGCTGTAGGACAAGCTACATGCAAAAAGTTACTTTCTGTCAGACTCAGAACCATGCATTTACTGCATCCCATGCAACCATGCATTTACTGCATCCCATGCACAGGACGCTACAAGTACTGCCTCTTGTTTGCCACAACATGACATTATGGTGCCATCTATTTTTATATGAATAAAGCCAACACACAAGTTAATTCTAACATCTTGCAGAATGAGGACAACTACAGTCATCGATTAAACAGATGCAGTACTGAAGCTCCCTGGGAGACCATCATCCTATGGAAATAACCTCCTTAAATACAGTCTGATACATCTATTCTGATCATCTAAGGGAGCTAAGTAGGTTTGGGCTTTGTGCTCAGGTGCAAAGTCTTCTTGTGAATGGAAAACTGGTGTCAAGAACTCCTCAGTCTACAGCTTCATTTAAAAACATTTATGAGTGTGTCTCCTGGTCTGGCACTTGGAATTATGGAACATGAGAACATGAATTTCAGAGCCCTGAGGAATTACTAATATTAGGGCAAAAGTTGCAAGTAACCAAAAAAAATTTATATTCTAAACTTCTTTTGGCAGAACAATTTTTCAAGAAAATCCAGAACTGTGGCCAGAATTTTTTTTTTTTATTTGTGATGGACGCACTGTTTGTAAGACGGATAAAACAGAGATTATTTTCTTGGTATTTACCACTAAAAGACAGTTACCCAGGTAAAAGTAATTGCCTCTGAACAAGTTCTTTAATTAAAGACATGTATTTAGGCATTTGCGAAGGCTGTAGATGCTAACACTAAAGCCAAGAGGGAGGGCATGTTTAAGGATGAAGGACAAAGTAATTATCAACAAAACAAACTCAAACTGAATTTACCCCATCTCACTTCGAGACTCAAATCCCGGTGCATCAAAATCAGCACACATCCTCCTACCACATGAAATCCCAAAGAAATAAAAGCCAGGTATAACTGCATCCAAGTAAAAAGTTGGTAGATGCTATATAATGCACTTAAAAATAGATTTAAAACAAACATTTTATTTGCAGGCAATAAACCTGGCTGCATCCCTGTTGCTTACAAGTACCAACTACTAACAACAGAAAAAGTACAGTTGTGTAAAATCTTAGCATAACAGTAGATGTCCTTGTCTTCGCTGCTACAATTTTTTGAACATATGGGATTCCCTGCTGCGGAAGCCTGACCTCTGATCACTCTACCAAAGACTCCTGTTGCCTTAAAGGTAGGCCGGACGTGACCCAAATGCTCCTTGTGTAGCATAGAGCATAAATGTGACATTCGGGCCTACCATAGTCAGAACTGACTGTCCCAGCAGCAACACCAGTCCAAGGAACCTAACAGGTAATCTGTACATCCAGGAAGGCAAAGGACTAGGGGGAAGGAAGGAGGGCGTGAAAACTGCAGCAGTGAAGACAAGGACATCTACCATTATGGGGAGATTTTACACAACTGTACTATGTCCTTACATTCACTGCTACATTATTCTTAACATACGAGAGACTGCCAAAACTCAAGAGTAAACTATGGAAGGGAAGGAGCAGAAGAGTTCCCTATAAAGCCACGAAGAATGTCATTAGCGAAACCAGCCCTAGCTCTAGAGATTCCATCCAACTTGTAGTGCTTGATAAAGGTATGCACAGAAGTCCAGGTAGCTGCTGTAAGAATATAATTAGCATCTAAGCCCTTAAGGAAACCACCAGAAGAAAAGTACAGTTTTGTACCTACCATAAATGTAGATGTCCGATAGATATGCAACTGCAGTCATAACATATGGGTTGTCCTGCCTCAGGCAGCCCTCGGTCGGCCGGATTCCAAAGTCTGGGTCCGACGTCGGCTGATGTCGCATTTCTCTCCGACGTCAGAGCGGCTGGAGTATATAAGCATCAGCCGATGCCATCTTCTTCAGTGTTTCTTGCCCCAGATGCCAGGTGCCCTTCAATGAAGGCTGTAATCAAACTGGAAGACAAAAATAGGTTTCCAGACAATAAATAAGCAATAAACAGATACACCATAACAGATATTCCCAGCTAAGGATAATAGGGATAGGAGTGGATCCAAGGCATAGAGGGGAAGGAGGGAGGGAGGGAAAACCCGACTGCAGTTGCATATCTATCGGACATCTACATTTATGGTAGGTACAAAACTGTACTATGTCCTTCAAGAATGCAACTGCAGTCATAACATATGGGTTGAATACCATAGTTTAGCTGGGGGTGGTGGTATGCTCTAGGAAAAGGATGGTGTAGCTATCAATCCCTGCAGGACTGCCGAAGCAAACCCTGCTCTGGATCTGGAATATAAAGGGAGGTTATAGTGTTTGGAAAATGTATGCATGGAGCTCCATGTGGCAGCTTCTAGAATGTCTTTTGTAGGCACCCCTCTTAAAAAAGCTGTACAGGTGGCTGTAGCTCAGGTGGAGTGTGGTCTGACATTGGCTGGCACACTCTTTCCATGGAAGGAATAACAGAATCTGATGCAATGTCCAATCCATTTTGAAATTGTCTGTTTGGAAATTGCTTTTCCTTGTATTCCAGGGCGTAAGCTACAAAGCTGATCAGACTTCCTACTGGTCTTGGTTCTGTCTAGGTAGTAGCGAAGTTGTCTGTGTATGTCCAAGGTATGTAACAGTCTTTCCCCTTTGTTCTCAGGATTGGGAAAGAAAGTAGGCAGATGAATTGCTTGATTTAAAGAAACCCTGGATACCACTTTTGGCAGGAAAGTAGGGTTGGTTCGTAGGGAGACCCTGTCTCTGTGAAAAGTTATGAACGGTGGTATTGCCATTAAGGCCTGTAATTCCGAAACCCTTCTTGCTGAGGTTATGGCCAGCAGGAAAGCTGTCTTCCAGGAAAGAAATTGTAACTCCACAGAAGCTGCTGGCTCGAAGGGAGGTAAAGTCAATTTTTCTAGGACAAAATTGAGGTCCCAAGCTGGTACTGATGCCTTTCTTGGGGGCTTTATATTCTTGATTCCTCTAAGAAATTGCCTTAGCAAAGGATGTGAAAACACAGGTGGATCAGTGTTGTTATCTAGCTGAGATAGCTGAAGCAAGTATTTTTATGGAAGAGTATGAGAGTCCGTTATGTAACATATCTGCCAAGTATTCCAGAATGAGAGGGATGCTCAAAAGTGATGCATCATGACCCTTGTTGGTATTCCAAATGCTGAATCTCTTCCATTTGGCTGAGTAAGCCTTTCTGGTGGATGGTCTGTGGGCTTCTGTTAGTATCCGCTGAACTTCCTTGGAGAGAGGTAAATTAAGGTTATTTATGGGATTTCCCAAGCTGTTAGCTGTAGAGTCTGGATGTTGGGATGAATAGTCCTGAAGTTGTGTTGAGTCAGAAGTTGAGGCCATTGTGGAAGGGCCCACGTTTGTTGTGACATATGCTCCGTAGTAGTGGGTACCAGTGTTGTCTTGGCCAGTCTGGAGCTATTAGGATCCCTTGGTTGCTCTGCCTTGATCTTTAATAACACTGTGGTCATCAGTGGCAGGTGGAAATGCATAAATTATTAGGGAGTTCCAGTTGAATGAGAGGGCATCTACTTTCCATGCTTGTGGATGATATGTCCTTGAGCAGAACTTTTGCAAGTGATGATTGAGGTGGGAGGCAAATAGGTCCACGTCCGGCCTGCCCCATCTCGAGGTGAGTCGTATAAAGATGTCAGGATGTAGCCTCCATTCGTGGGGGTCCAGGAAATTCCTGCTTAGACTGTCCGCCAGAACATTGTCTTTGCCTGGAACAAACTGGGATTGTAGCTGTATGTTTAGACCGAGTGATTTTTCCCAAAGATTCATTGTCAGTCTGCAAAGGGGGTAAGAATGAGTGCCCCCCCTGCTTGTTTATGTACCACATCACAGTGGTGTTGTCTGTCCGTATTAGTAGGTGGCCTTGTTGAAGTTGTTGTCCAAAGGCCTTGATGGCATGCATTACTGCTAGCATTTCTTTTTGGTTGATATGCAGATGTGTTTCCTTTGGGGACCATTGCCCTTGAATACATCTGCCCTCCATGTGCGGCCCCCATCCAAGGTCTGAGGTGTCTGTGGTCATTGTCTGTGTGGTCATTGTCTGTGTTATCTGAGGTTTTTTGAACGACATGCCTGTGTTTACCTGGCTTACTGTGGCCCACCATAGAAATTCCTTTTGTAGACATGGAATGAGTGGAATAATTGCTTCTAGGTTGTTGCTGTGTTGAGACCATAAGCTTTTTAAGTACCACTGAAGCTTTCTCATGTGTAGTCTTGCTAGTGGGACCAAGAGAATGCAGGATGCCATGTAACCCAGGGCCTGTAGGAAACTCCTTGCAGTCATCTGGGTGAGCTTTGCTAAACTTTTGAAGTAATGAGTTAACTTCTTTGCTTGTCTTCTGTCAGGTAAGCCATTTGAGAGGCTGTGTCTAGTTTGGCTCCTAAGAAGGTTATTTGCTGGGATGGCTGAAGTCTTGACTTTTGAAAGTTGACTGTGTATCCCAGAGCCTGTAGCAAGTGTATGACATAATTCAAGTTTTTGTCAAAGTTAGTTTGTTGTCCGCTTGTATGAGGCAATCGTCCAGGCACGGGTAGATTTGAATCCCCTGGAGCCTGCAATGAGCAATTACTGATGCCAGGCATTTCGTGAATACTCTGGGCGCAGTAGATAAGCCAAATGGCAATGCTGAGAATTGATAATGCTCTGGCCCTGCAAGAAATCTGAGGTATCTTCTGCAGCTGTGTCTGATAGGGACATGCAGGTATGCCTCCTTGAGGTCCAGAGTAATCAGCCAAGACCCCTTGCCCAGCATGGGAAGGAGTTGCTGTAAAGTCAGCATTTTGAACTTTGGTACTATGAGAAAAGTGTTTAGAGCGGACAAGTCCAGTATTGGTCTCCATTGAGTTTCTTTTCGTGGAACAAGGAACAGTCTTGAATAAAACCCCTGACCTTGTTCTTGTTGTGGAACTTTTTCTATTGCTTTGATCTGAGCAAGCAGAGAAATTTTCTTGATAGCCTCTGCCCTCTGATTTTGTGGAAGGTTTGGCATGCCTTGTTTTCTTGGCAAGGTATGAAAGTGGAACCTGTAACCATGGTCTATAATGTCCAGTATCCATTTGTCTTTTGTCAGTTTGTGCCAATTTCTTGAAAACAGAGATAACTTTCCGCCCAAAGGAGCTTCTGTTTGCTCCTTGGTCAGAGGAAGTAGAGGAAAGTCATTGAGCTAGACCCTGCGGGGCAGGAGAAACCCCTGTGTCACTTCTTTGGTTTGTTGGTTGCCATTGTCGTCCCCTGTAGGATCCTCTGTATTGGCCTCTTCCTCGGGCACACCTGTTTTTACCTCTTTGAAATCTTTCAGGATTAGGAAAGGACCAGTTTTTAGAAGGCCAGTTCCTGCTGAATCTGGGCGGCTGAACCTGGAGGAAATCTTTGACTGTCTGTACTGACTTGGCTTTTTCCTCAATGGACTTTAACACATCTTTAGCATTAGCACCAAAAAGCTTGTTCTTTTCCAAGGGTGCATCAAGAAGTTTTGCCTTAACATGATCTGGTAAAGGTTGTTCTTTTAGCCATGCATGTCTACGAATGACCACCCCTGTCATAGCTGCCCTACATGAAGCCTCCAATGCATCATATCCATACTGCAAAAAATGATTGCTAACTTGCTGAGAATTATGCACAGCCTCCTGCAAAGACTTCCTATCTAAAGGTTCAGGAGAGGCCAAACTTTTCTGTAAATCATCTAACAGGAAATCCTGATATTGAAACATGTGAAAGAGACAATTGAGAACTCTCATAGATAAAGTAGTGGAGGTGTAGACCTTCTTCCCCCATCTCTCAAAGGACCTTGCTTCCCTGTATCTCTCTAAGGACCTTGCTTCCCTGTCAGAAGGCAAAGGATTTTTGGATGTGGTAGCTGAAACCCCTTTAGGCCCCTGGGAAATTGTTTCTAAATCAACAGCATGGGCCCTAAATAAATGAGAATGGGTTTCTGGAACCCTATAGTATCGGTCAGGCTTGACAGGAGCAGGAGGAAGAGTATCAGGGGTAACACTGGAGTCAGAGTATAAATCATCCAAAACATCAAGCACAGGAGGTATAGCTAAGGGTCTGTGTTGAGGCTTTTTAAGGAAGGTTCGAAGGCACTTTCTGGAATCAGAAAATTCCTGGCCTTGCCACTTAAAATGCTCCCTCATGGAATGCAGAACTTCCCCAAAAGAAATATCCTCAGGAGGGGAGGCCGAGGGGATGGAGTCCTCTGCATCTGAATCCTCATAGGTCTGGAAGGGCTCTTCCTGGCTTTCAGAGGGAACAGAGTCCTCAGAATCTTCATCTGAGGGCAGAGGGTCAGGGGGTTCAACCCTGGGCCTCTTATCAGGAGGAGGCTGGTATCCTCTCTCAGGATGGGCCTGGGAGCCTCTGATCAGAGAAATTAAATCTGCGGCAATGGACATGATCTGAGTTTCAAGAGTAGTCTGAGGTATGTTTTTAGCAGTAAGATGTTTGGACTTGCAGGCTGCCTTGGCACGTGTGTAGGCCTTGATAGACATGGACATGGAAGGCCTAGCCACTCCACGTGCAGGAGTTACCTTATCAACAGCAATGGTCTCGGGCATTTCCTCGGTTTCGGTATCCGGAGGAAAATCAATAACTGGCATCGGAGTGGCCTCCGGTATCGGAGGTATCGGTAATGCGGTGTCTTCGGTTCGGAGCGGTGGAATAACCGCGGTTAGTTTTGGCGTGGTGTCGGTTGAAGACGCGGGCCGAGGATGTCGGTCCCGGTCTTTTCGTTTCTTAGGAGTCTGCATTGTCGGTTGTTCCGACAGCATTGTATAATCAAATTTTTCGCCGAAAAAGTCTTCAGCGAACTCCGCCCGGCGCCTGAGAGTGCGCTTGTTGAAGTGAGCACAGGCGGCACAGGCCAAGACGTCGTGGTCTGGGCCAAGGCAAGGGAGGCAGTAAGAGTGGAAATCCTTATGAGGTATTTGTTTACCACAAGACAAACAATTATTTACTTTTTCAGTAATTTCTGACATCGGCTGAGGCAAGAAAAGGTCCCCAATGGGGTACTTAGCTTTTTTGATGACTTCGGTTTCGAAGAATACAGGAGCTGACCGACCGGCACTTGCGAACTGCTTCTGCTTCAGGCACCGCGCGGCAAGAAAGACTGAAGAAGATGGCGTCGGCTGATGCTTATATACTCCAGCCGCTCTGACGTCAGAGAGAAATGCGACATCAGCCGACGTCGGACCCAGACTTTGGAATCCGGCCGACCGAGGGCTGCCTGAGGCAGGACAACCCATATGTTATGACTGCAGTTGCATTCTTGAAGGACATCCACAGTTCTTGTAGAATGAGCCTTGAATGAAGAGGGAAGGCTCTTGCCATGAAAAGTGTAACAAAAAATAAATAGCCTTAGGAATCCAAGAAGAAATAGTTTGCTTGGATACAGCAAGTCCCAAAGATCTAGGATGTAAAGAAACAACTTATCACATTTTCTAATACCCTTAGTATTATCCAAATAAATCTCGAGCTGCCTATGCATGTTCAAAGTATGCATCACCCTCTAACTGACAGTTCGTGCAGAGGGGAGAAAAGCAGGCAAGGTAATAGACTGATTACATGACAGCTCATTAACCACCTTAGGCATTAAAGAAGGGTTAGTGTGCAAGGACACACTGTCCTCATGAAAGATCAAAAAAGGAGGAGAAGCCATCAGGGCCTGTAACTCAAACAACCATCTGGCAAAAGTAACAGCTAACAAAGAAAGTGTTCTAGGAACAATGTTGCAAGGAAGCTGAAGCAGTAGGCTCAAAAGGAGCCTAAGTCAACTACTTCACAAAAAAATTAAGATCCCAAGGAGGAGGAACAGGCTTCCTGGGAGGTCTAATATTAAGGACACCTTTAAGACATTGTTTCACCTCAAATATAGAAGCTAAAGGAGGAGAAAAAGGCAGACAGGCAGAGCTAGCTCATAAGTGGGCCTTAATAGAAGAATAGGCCAAACCAGCATTGAGGAACCCACACAAATAAGAGAGAACCAAAGGAACATCCATAGTAAGTGGGTCCAGGTTAGAAGACAGACACCAAATAAAAAACCTCTTCCATTTGGATAAGTAGGATTTCCTAGTTGTTTCTTGGTCTCCTGTAGGACCTGGAGCATGTCCTCAGAAAAAGGTGTCTATGAGAAATCAAAATCCTATTACCCACAGTGTCATTTGAAGCATGGACAGGTACGGATGGATGAGAGATCCCTTGTCCTGTGAGAGTTGATCCATCCTTTGAGGTAACTTGTTGCCACTGGCTAAATGCAGAAGACAGAACCAGTGCTATCACGACCAAAAGGGAGTCACCAACAAGATTTTGGGAGCATCTAATTGAACTTTGAACAGGACTTTCAGAATGAGAGGAAGGGGAGGAAATGCGTAAGGAAATATCCCCTTCAAAAGAAAATACGAGGGTGTCCACCTTCCACAACAGAGGACCTGAGACTTTGGTATAAAACAGAGGAAGTTGTCTGTTTAGAGGGGAGACAAAAAGATCCACTTTAGGAAGATCCCACTGGTAGATAATGTCCAGAAACACATCCCTGTGAAGCATCCATCTGTGGGACTGAGTTAAGGACTTGCTCAGCATGTCTGTCACAATGTTCTGACCAGAAGGGATATAAACTACCTGAAAAGTCACTTGACAGCAAGATCCCATACCAGAAGTGCCAATTGGCAAAGAAGATAAAGATCAAATTCCTCCCTGTTTGTTGATATAACACATTACTGTGGTATTGCCTGTGAACATCTTGAGAGGCCCTGGAGAGAAAGGAGAATGAAAGGCCTGAAGAGCCAGCAGAAGAGCTTTCATCTCTTTGACACTGATGTGATCCTTCTGCTGATGAGGTGACATCATACCCCAAACTTTTAGGGAGCTAAATGTCACTCCCATCCCATGTCGGAAGAGTCTATGAACAATTTATGAGAGGAAAGAGGATGTGCATGTTGAAGCCACACTGACTTCGGAAAACACTAAAACTTTCTCGTGAAGTTTGGCCAGAGGGAGCATCGGAATGGTTGATGCCATCAAACCCAGAGCTCTCAAACTCCTTTGTGGTAATGGAAGCCAGAGAAAGAAGAGCATCAAAGAAAGAAAGAAAGAAAGAAAGAAATGAGAGTCAAGGCCTTTTGAGGAAAGCCAGCACTGGCACTGTCTGAATCCTGCAACCCAGAAAAACATGATCCTGAGAAGGAGTCAGGGAAGACTGTTTGAAATTTATAACCAAGAACCAACGAACCACAAACAAAAAGTAAACGAAAACAAAGTCCAAGCCAAAACGAATTTATTACCAACAGCAAAACTTCATACACGGTTCACCATTTACCTAGGTTTCGTCCCAAAACTCGGACTTCATCAGAATGGTTGAACCAATATCAAGACACACTTAAATATACAAGCAAACCAATTAAACATTTAATTGCATAAAACAATTAAGCCCTATCAATTGTAATTGTCAAAACCCTACAAAAACTTGGCTGTAATTGCACATTAACACCAGTGTTGCACTTCTGTCCCTATCACTCAAGTAAAAACATAATAAAACCTATATAAAAAATATAGGTTATATAAAAAAGTTAAAATATGAACGAAAAAAATGGATAATGAAATGTACGGGTGAATGAAAAATAGAATGTAATATGTAATATAAAAGGTATATATGTACGTAAACATAAATGTATATGTGTAAAATAAAACCAGACTCCAAAGGAAATATTTAGTATAAATGCTGTAAATAAAAAGTTAAAAATTGGATTTAAAAATTAAATTTAATAAAGGAAAGATATGTATATCAATATGTATATATATTTATTGATTTCCCAGTGTAAATATAAATATTAAAATAACATATCAATTTATATCTATCCCATGATGTTTTTCAACCTAAGTAAAGGCTTAATGGAACTATAATCATTGAGCCCAGGAAAATTGTGGGCATTCAACCTGAACTGCCATTTTAATTCACATACGTCCAAATGTAAATCAGTGATCCTACCCTGTTGATCAATCATCACTTGTTGTAAAATACAAAATTTGAACATGTGATCAGCATTACCCACCAAGTGTCTTGTAAGGGCATTAGTAGTTTTGATATGTTTAATATCTAATAAGTGTTCCTTAATCCTTTCCCTGAAATGCCTACACGTCTTGCCCACGTAAAAGGCAGTACAATTCTGGTATTTGGCAAGGTAAACCACATTTTTAGTGTAGCAATCAAAATGGCCTGAAATGGAAATAAAACAATTGTTAACCACTAGCCTACTACCTGTTGACAAAATATGGGAACATGTCAAACATCTTCCACATTTAAAGTTACCAATACTTCTGTTGGTGGAAGGCCCCTTAACCAATAGATTCCTTTCAAAAATGTCCTTAAATGCTAAAACCTTTCTATAAACAAACACAGGTCTCTTTCCAAAATGTACTGCAAAATCTTTATTCATCTGAAAAATACTCCAATACCTATAAATCATCTTTTTAATAACGTCAGAATCCCCATTGTATGTGGAAATAAACATTAAGGATACATTTGTCAAGGAAGCTGTTTTTGTATGCACATAACTGTAACCACAGTGGTTGTTTTCTGACCTAAGTATAGCTTGAAGCACACCAATATCTCTTTTATGTTCAATTTCCCTGCGTACATCTAAACATAGTTGTTCCGGGTAACCTCTATTCAAAAACAAAGAAACCATGAAATCCAACTCGTCCAATAAATCATTATCATCACTAACCATCCGGGCTGCCCTAACCATTTGGCCCTTAACAATAGCCCTTTTCTGATGGTTAGGATGCCAGCTGTTATACTGAAGATATGAGTTGGAAAACGTAGGTTTCCTGTATATGTTAGATTTGATGGTACCATTTACCTTGTCATAAGTCAATCTAACATCCAAATATGTAATGGTGGTGTAATTAGTTTCATGTGTAAATTGCAGAAACCAAACTGTACTATTAATATATTTAATAAAAGCCTCAAGAGTAACCAAATCACCATCCCAAATAATAAAAATGTCGTCCAAAAAACGTGAGTATAACTTAACAAATTTGAAAAACTCACTATTAAACAAGTACTGTTCTTCCCAATAAGCCATAATGTAGTTGGCATAAATAGGGGCGCAAGCGGCACCCATGGCCACTCCAGTACGTTGTCTAAAATAGTGCCCTTCAAAAAATAAAAAATTATTACATAAAACCACCTCCATGAGTTTAACAAAAACATTAATCTGGTCCTGCTCATACACCTCTGTGGCCAACAACTGTTCTTCCAACCAGGATAACCCAATATCATGTGGTATAACTGAAAACAAATTACAAACATCAATAGTTAAAAAAGAAATATTCCCATTGACTTCCAAACTTTTTACCCTCTCCAAAAAATGCCAAGAATCCTTGGTAATGTGGGGAAATCTCCTAATACCCAATTTCATATGATGGTCCAAGAACTGGCTAATAAAACACACCTTACTCCTTTTACCATCTACAATAGGTCTAAACTGTATGTTATCCAGTCCTTTGTGAATTTTGGGTATGCCAAAAATACCACTGACCACAGGGAATGTATTAATCATGTATTCATAATCAACTTCAGTCAATTCACCCTGGAACAACATATCCTCTAAAAGAAGATCCACTTTCCTATAAGCAATATTAATTTCATTAATACTGGTTTCAATGTAATTATCTTCCATGAGCATAGACATCATAAGACTTGTATAATCATTGTTGTTCACTATCACCACTCCGTTACCTTTATCAGGCTTCATGATTCGTATGTTCCCTAACCTACCTAAATTATCCATCAAAATTGAAATTTATAGTGGACCCCAGACTCTGAAGAAGAGAAATGACAAAATGAAGATTTTGCAAAAAGGTCTCCGGAGAGGATGCCTGAATTAACAGGTTGTCTAAGTAAAGAAATATTTGGATCCCTTGAAGCCTGCAAAAAGCAATCACAACAGCAAGGCATTTGGTGAACAACCTTGGAGCAGTAGAAAAGCCAAAGGGCAAAACAGAGAAATGCCAGGAAGCAACAGAGAAATGCAAAAAAATGTCATGAAAGAGGATATATGGGAATATGAAGATAAGCATCCTTGAGATCCAGAGACACCATATAGGCCTGAGGGAGGAAGAGAGGAAACAGAATCTGAAGAGAACATCCAAAAGGATGGCACTTTTAGAAAAGTGTTTAGTTAGAGAGATCTGGAATAGGTCTTTAAATGCCCTCTTCCCTGGGCACTAGAAACAGTTGGGCATAGAACCCTTTCACCCTTTGGGACACAGGCACCTCCTGAATAGTACCCCGAATCAAGAGATTTTGAACATCCTCTGGAGAAAAAGGGAAGTTGTTCCTGAGGCGGCTGGGGAATGCCCATAAAGGGAGGACAGGATTTCCACATCATGAAGTATCCCTGACGAATGACTGACAGAACCCAAGAATACTGAGTGATCTGATGACAAACAGGAAGAGAAAGAGCTCGGAAGGGACAGACAATCATGCAGCACCTGGTTTGTCAAGAAAGGAAGGCTTTGGAGTCCCTGAAAACTGAGGAGCCTTAGTAGGAGGAGCCCATTTGTTTGCCACTCTTCTTACCTTTAGTAGAAGGGCAGGATTGCCTATGAACAAAGGCAGGCTAAGTGGGATAGTTTCTCTGAAATGTAGGCAAAGGAGAAACAAACATGTTTAGGTTCCTGTAATGCGCCTTAACCTTACCCTGAAGGGACTAAAACAAAACATCAGCAGCTTCCCCAAACAAAAGCTTAGAATCCAGAGGAGCATCCATCAACTTAGCCTTAATATAATCATGTAGAGGTTGAAGCCTATACCAAGAATACCCACTCAGCACTAAGCCAAAAACAGCAGCCCTAGAAGGGGTATCTGTTGCATCATAACTACATTTAATAGAATGACGAATGACTTGAGAGGAAGTCTCTAGCAAGGAAAGGGCAGAAGGTTTACCCTCAGAGTCTGGAAAATCAGAAATAAGTTCACAGATCTGAAAAAGAAAAGCCAACACAAACCTAGACATATGGGTCTGATAATTAATAGCCCTAAAAGCTAGGGTAGCAGAAGTGTAAACCTTCTTACCCAGCCTTTCCATAGCTCTGCTGTCCTTGTCAGAAGGCATTAACTTGGGCGAAGAAAGCAACTGAGATTGCTTATCGGAGGCTACAGACACTACAGAGGAGTCAGCAGCATGGGATTTATATAAAAATAACAATCCTTAGGCACCCTATAAAACCTGTCAGGTTTCTTGGGAGCAGGGGGCAGAGAATCAGGCACATGAGAGGCGCTGGAAAAAGCATCCAGCAAAGCAGCCAAAACAGTAGCAATAGCCGCAGGCTTAGGAGATTCCAACTGCAGCAACTCATAGTACCTCTTATGGATATCAGAGACCTGAGCACAATCCCACTTAAAAAAATCCATCATCCTAGAGTGTGTGGCCCCAAAGGAAATTTCCTCAAAAGGAACATCAGGACTAATAGATTTCTCCTCCTCTGACCCATAGTCCACAGCAGACGAAATCTGGGTATAAGTCAGGGATTCATCATCAGAATCAACTCATCCTCAGAAGAGTCCTGTTCTCTAGACCTTTTAAGGGGAGTAGAAGACCAAGGAGGAGCAGGAACTGAAACCCCTTGAGAAGGTGTTAAGGACATTAAAGCAGTAAATAGCCCCCGAGTAAAAGGCCTTTCTTTACGGAAACATCCCCTCCAAAAAACTGAGAGGGCTCAGACCCAGGATCATGGTAGAGAACTGTGGTAAGAACTTCCCCAATTAAAAACTGAGAAACTTCCCTAGGCCCCGTGAAAAAAATCAACCGTGGTTCCCCCTGAATGTCCAAGATGGATGCCTGCAAAGCCTCTTCGGACATGCTGCCAGCAGGATCCATCATCAGCCTCCAACACAGTTGTGGCAGAGAAATCTAACAACATAGCCAGGTGAGCCTCCAGGTTTGTAACAGCCTTTGGAGAAACACCTGGCAGAGGCTGGACAGTTGAACATTCCAGTCATACCTTTTTCAACTTATTCTTTAACAGCTGACCCTAACAGTGGGAGATTCCTTCCACTGTATGTTTAGCAAGAAGCTGGTTCTCAAAATACAAGGAAAGGGAACAAAGTCTACTGAGAAGAGTTTTCATGACAAACACCTGACAAAATGAAGAAGACATATGGTCATAAGAAGTTCCTAGACAAAAAAAAACACTTATCATGGCAGTCGTTATGGGGATTCTGTCTCCCACATTAACATTTACCTTCCTGGATGACATTAACCACAAGGAGCACAAAACAAGACAAGAAAAAACAAAAACCCCAATGGGGCACTTATCTACAACTGCGAAGAAGTCAGCAAGCAGGCATATGTAGTTAGTGGAGAATGAAAATGCATTCAACTGGCAGAAAACAAACGCAAGAAAATAGACTAACAGTGAAAATATATGTTTGGACTGGCAGTAAAGACGTTCTGCCTATGGTAGGCCTGAATGTCACCTTTATGCCCTATGCTATGCAAGGAGCATTTGGGTAATGATCTGCATGCCTTTAAAGCAGCAGGAGTCTTTGGTAGACTGGCCGAATGTCAGGCTTCCACAGGAAGGAATCCCATACATTAAGAGTACTGCAGCAGTGAATGAAAGGACATCAATTGCTACTCAGTAAAACAAATATTTAATTTCTCCACCATTATGTTAAGTACAGAGAAGCCCTGAAGCCATCACCATAATATAACAGCAACCCACTCAACAGAATGAAACAGATGAAACATTAATACTGATGAGCAAAAAAAAAAAAAAAATACAGTGAAATGGGAATCTATGCAACCTGGCTTAATGAAATGGAGGCTTTTTAAATAATGAATCGCACAGCATTGAAAAGCCATCATAGGTTCATAGGTGTGTGGTAGGTTAATGGCCCTGGAGCCTTTACAAGCCTAGCCCATAGGAATACCTGACATCATGCCACCCGACCTTAGTTCCTAGTGCCTCTGTCGAGAAGAGCCACTGGAGTGATCCCCCAGGTGAGAAGAAGGCCAGTGAGGTGCTCTGCTTGACATGTATGGGAAGTCTGTTCCACAGCGTGGGCAGTCTCTGAGTTATGAACCTGTCCCTGCAGCATGTTCTATTGATTGTGGTAATGAGGTTAAGGTCTCTGGAGTGTGTGGTGCGGAGGGATTTTGATTCCTTTAGATGTAGCATTTCTAACAGAGCTGGGTCAGACATGGCTTTGTAAGTCAACCGGAGATTGCCTTTAAGTAGGCGATATGAGACAGATAATAGTTGGAGTATTTTGAGTCTGTCCATATAGGACAAGTGTTTAAGGCCTAGGTTCCTCTTTGTGAGGTACTTTTGCGGCCTCTCCAGTTGTTGCACGTGTCTAGTGAGATACATGCCAAATGCAGCATTGTACTCGATGATTGGCCTAATGAGGGAAGAGTAGACGGAGACAATGACCTCCTTCTTCCTGGATGCAAAACTCTTAGTAATGAGATGTGCCACATAGAAGGACTTTCTGACAACAGTGGCAATGTGTTGGTCAAAAGAGAGGTTGCTGTCAACCTGCGTTTCCAGATCTCTCCTAATGCCTTCTGTGTTCAGTGGACTACCATCGATGTGGTAATTCAAGGGAATCAGGTTTTTCCCAAGGGGGATGATGGCATATTTTTTGGCATTGAGCTTAAGACCATGGTTCTGACACCAGTCATTTGTCTCAGTAAGGCCTTTCTGTGGAATGCCAACATCACTTGGGGAGTTAACAATAGCACCCAACTTTTAATCGTCTGCGAACTTTGTCAGCCAGAGTCCCTTCGTGTTGGCCTGGACGTGAGAAAAGTAGATACCAAACAGGAGAGGACCCAGGACCGAACTCTGTGCGACTCAACTCATGACTGGTCAGCAGTCTGACTTGCAGTCAGTTACTTTCACACTGCGGTTTCTATCTGTGAGCCAGTTTGCAACCCACCTAGTGACACAGGGGTTGATGCCCAGCTTAGTGAGTTTTTCTATGATTCCTGAGTGGGGAATGGTATCAAAGGCCTTGGCCAGATAAAGATAGGCTGTATGAGCCACTTTGCCTTCATCCACAGCTTTGGTGACTGACCGTCTTGATTATGTTAATGGGAAGGCATATTCTTGTCCACCTAGGGGTCAACAGAGGACAGTGTTATTTTCCGAATCTGAAAATCTGGAATAGTATCAAGGCACAGATTAGAGCAATCATAATCAACAGCCTCCTTTAGACCAGACTGTGGTGAGACGTTCCGAAAGTATACGGAACAAGAGGAGGAATTCCAGCTACAGGCCTGGAAATTATTATTCCAACTGCCGGCAGAGGACATAGTCTATCTATGGAGAGGAATCAGTGGAATTGGTACGTGGAGCTGGTGTAAATAATCCTCTAAGGATTATTAAAAAGTGTACTGAGGATTTTAGTATTTACAATTATAGTAATGACATAAATGAAGCTCGTGCAGATTTGTTTAGTAAAGGATTGACATTTATACCTACAAGAAGAGCGGATATATCCAAAATATTGATAGACCTTAAACTTTTTACAAGAAAACTGAATTTAGCAGTGATGCTTAACAACAATACTTATTCTGCACAAAGTGAATTGGGAATCTCCAGTACTTTTAATGCAGATTTACATCCTACGTTAAAAATCTTTGAGGAGGCCTGTGAACTTGATTTAAGGTTTTTATTGGGCAGAACCAATTGTTTATATGCGTCTAAGTTGTAAATGGCACAGTGTCAACTGATGGATGATATTAAAAAAAAAAACAGGTAATCTGCATCTTATGCAGCTTAATAAAGGAGTGGGCTTAATTATCATGGATCAGGTGGATTATAACCAGAGAATGCTACAGTTATTATATGATGATTCTTATGTTGAGGCATCACTTAATGAAATAAATAACTCCTATAGTTTTTTTAATATGACGTGTTTTTATATGACATGTTCACCCAGGGCCAGCTGTTGGCAGATGAATATAAATTTGTGAGTAATAATGCACCCAAATTGTGTACTATTTTTGGTGTGCCTAAATTACATAAGGACCTCAATAATCCACCTTTACACCCCATTGTTGATGGAACTTGTTCTAAGACTTATTTTATTGCAAATATATTGACCAACATCTTGAGGAATATTTGGTTCCAGTGAAACATCTTTATTGTGACTCTTGGGACTTTTTGGTTAAATGTAACCAGTTGGAATGTGATGGAACTTTAATAATAATTGATGTTAAGGACTTGTTTACTTGCACTTCTCATGCAATTGGTTTGGAGTGGTTTACGGAATTTTTTTTACTGATTATATACATGTTGCACAGGACAAGATTAACACTCTATCACACTTAATGGAGATGGTATTGTGTAATAGCTACTTGTATTATGATGGCCATTATTTTAAACAAGTAACAGGTGTTGCCATGGGATCCCCTGGTGGCTCATTGTACGCTAACATTGTTATGTTGGTATGGGAATTACTTGTTTAATAGTGAGTTTTTTTTAGACATGTTAGAATGTACTAGGTCTGTTTTTTGGATGACTTGTTTATTGCATGGGGGGACCTGCTGACAAAATACCAGCCTTTATGGAATTTATAAATACTACTACAGAATTTTTAAAATTTTCATATCAAGTAGGTATTACTTCTACAGCATACTTGGATGTTTTGCTAATGAAATCAGATGCAGGTTTGAAAGCACAAATTTTCAGGAAGAAAACCTAGTCTAATAAATATTTGCATTATTCTAGTAACCACCCTTTTCATGTGAAAAGGGTTGTAATTAAACGACAGATGGTAAGAGAGGCTAGAATGGTTATAGATTTGATAGTTTTTTTTTTTTTTGATGAATGCCATTTTATAGAAAATATGTTTATTAATAGAGGCTATCCTGTACTTGTGGTGAATGATGTAAAATTTGAAATTATTAAGAAGAGACTCTCTGGACAATATTTAGCATTACTGTCTCAGAATGCTACTGATAAAAATATTTTAGGAAATAATGATACAGGTATATATTCCTTTATAGACTCATACAAGGGGAGGGATGGCATGTTGGGGACAGTAGAATCACATGATCAGATGGTATGACAGCCTAATATGAGTAATGGAGTACAGAAAGGAAGATAATGCATTTATTATAGCATTTAATGTGGATAGTAAATGTGTTATGGAGATCATCCATAAAAATTGGGCCTAAGGTCTGATAGAACACTGCTGGAAATAGAAGGGAATACCCCTAAGTTTGTATTCAGGCGTGATAATTTTAAAGACTGGTGTAATAGTTTGCCCCCAATTAAAACACAATCTCTCCAAAAGATGAGGAAGTGTGGAATGTGTAGCCAATGTAGTTTTATACTGGAGTGTGACCATTTTTATTTGGGTACAAAGTGTATTTATATTTCTAGCCATTTTTCCTGTCAGTCAAAAGGGGTGGTTTATGCTGCTAAGTGTTGTTCCTGTGCAGCATATTATGTAGGTAAAGCTGAGTGGAAGCTCAAACAGCGTGTTTATGAACACAAATATGATATGCAAGTGTTAAAGGAAATGAGTGCCCTACTAAAATATATACTGTAAAAGAGTTTCCAAATCATACATTTAAATTTGTTGTTTTGGAAAAGGTAATAGTAAACCCTAGGGGGAGACCGTAGAATATTATTCTTGAACAAAGCGAATAGTGGTGGATATTGTCATTAAATGCATCAGTTTTTCCTGGACTTAATGATATTGTATCTGTTTCTAGTGTGCTGAAGTTAAAAGTCCTTGATAGATAAACCTTTTTATACACACACACACATATATATATATATATATATATATATATATATATATATATAACATTTAAACATTTTATATACTTTATGTTTGTCATTTAAATAAGTTTCTTTATTAGATTATTTTATTGCAGCATGTGTTGGTTAAGGGTTTAATTACTTAAGTCATTGAGGGGGTATTTAAATGTGGTCATATGATTGTTTTGAATGTCTGAGGAAAGCTGGTATTACCGGCCGAAAGTGCTTAAGTAATAAAGTTTTTAGCTTGGTTCTCCAAATTCTGCCTTTTGCTTTTTAAGTTTATCATTTAAGTTGAGTTGTTATAAAAGATAAGCTTAACTTCTCTGACACCAAGCTAACTTTCCAGGATGTACAACTATGTCTTCTTAGAGGTCTTAATACAACCCTTATTCAGAAATTCTTAACATATGGGCTTGCAGCAATCATATAAAAAATCTGAAACGGTGGATTTTTGAGGAATATCTTGATGATTACATCAGGTAGGAGTAATTTTTATGTTCTTAAAAGAAAGCAGGGAGATGAATAGACTGGATTAAGGTACCACTTTAGGCATAAAAGAAGGGTTAGTTCACACAAAACCCATCTCTGAGAAAGATCAGGCTGACCCATAGAACAGCTTCCATCTCACATACTCTTCTTGCAAAAGTCAGCACTAGAACTGTTTTCCATGCTAAGACCCTCAAGTCAGTCAGATGAGCTGGTTCAAACAGAAGAAATGTAGCTGCTATAATATAAAAATGAAGATCCCAAGGAGAAGCTGCTGATTTTCTGGGAGGCTTATTATGCAGAACCTCAAAAACATTTTCACATGGAACTGCACTGAAATCGGGGAAATCCATGGCAGGCTTGCTGAAATGGCTGACCAATGAACCTTGACAGAGGAGTAAACATAGGATAGTAACTCACAGAGATACTGTTAAAGCCAGAGAGAGACTTCCCCTGAATGTCTGGTTGCTCTTTTGTTGGCACCAACTAGGAAAACACTTTCCATTTGCTGATGTAGGATTTTCTAGTAGCAGGTATTCTTGTCACCACTCATATCTGCTGAACATCCTGAGAAAACAGCTAGCTAAAAGGGATTGAGACCGTATCATCCAGGCAGCCAGCTGCAGTTGTTTGGGGACTGTTGCCCGGGCCAGAGTCACCACAATGATCCCTGAGGAGTCCTTCTGAATCTTCAAACATACCCAGGATATCAGTGAAAAGTGTGGAAAAGCATTCACGAACATTCCTGATCAATGAAAAGAAAAGGCATCTGTCTTCCATGCCTTCTTGAATGGAGTCTTGGAACAAAACTTTGCCAGTTGATGGATTAGACAGAAGGTAAAAACATCTGCTTGAGGAATTTCCCACAAATGGATCAAGTCTTGGAAGACTTGTACGTCTGTAGGATGCCCATAGAGTGAGCCTGTGCTGCAAAGCCATATCCCAAGCTAACATGGCAAGTGAAACACAGGAGGGGAGAATAATATTAGCTGGGGACTTAAATTTACCAGAAATAGACTGGTACAATATTGATTCAACAACATTAGTAAGGAAATTTTTCACAACATATATTCAGGAACAATCAAGCTATGAATAAAAAATTTTACTGTGATGTAATTTATATAGATTTAACTTCAGCATTTGACAGGGTAATTCACAAAACACTGATCAATAAATTAGTACAACTAGTTTTTGATGTAATAGATAAGATGGATAGCTGCATGGCTTACAAATAGGACATGGCAAGTATCATGCAGCAACTGGACAGGTGAAATCCTTGGTTACAGTCAAGGGTCTAGGACAGAGCCCTGCAGGACACCCTACTTGTTTAGATTGCATCTTTCAGACTTAACTTTTTCCTCTGAGATGTTCTACAGTCTATATGCAAGACGACCTGAAATTGGGTAAACTGATTACATGTGTTACAGATAAGGCATGTCTGCAAAATAACTTGAGTAAATTGACCATTTGGGCACAGGAGAATAATATGCTGATGAATACATAAAAAAATTAAGCATATGAGATTTGGGAGACATAAATTGAAAGGCGAATATTTAATACAGCAGAGAGTTATTGAAACTGTAGACTCATTTAAGGATCTGGGTATATGGGTAGATTCGGCTACCTGTTTTTCTAATCATATCAACCAATTGGTTAATGATAGTTATAGAACTATAGATTGTATAAAAAGATTTATAAAGAGAAGGAAATCAAAAATGATGAAGTCATTATTTGTTAGTTGCATTAGACCCAAACTTGAGTAAGGAATAACAATGTGGAAATCCTGTAAGAAAACAAGCATGAGTAAACTGGAACAAGTACAGTGGAAATTTTACCAAGAACATCCAAGGATCTATAAATTTAAGTTTTTATGAAAGACTAAAATACCTGAACTTGTACAGCATCTCTTACAGATATCTAAGAGGAGATCTTACTCGGGTATATAGGGCATTTAGAGACAACTACCTTTGGGGATGTTTGGGAGTTATCAAAAAGTACTAGAGAATCATCCGACAACCTGTGTAGAAGATTCTATATGAACGAGAAGTGTCCTAATTGGTTCTCTGACAGAGTAGCTGATGCATGGAACAGACTACCAAATTACATTAAAGCAAGTACTAGTTTAGATATTTTTAAGAAAATCCTGGACACTTATTATGGGAACAAGTGTTTTGGAATATTGGCAAGCTAGAAGGGCATTAATGCTCATGCTTGAAATATTTGTATGTATGCAAGTCTGCACAAGGGGGTACGATCTGCTTCCCCTTCCTTGTTTATGTACCATATCACTGTGGTATTTATCTTCTGTAAACACTTGAAGAAGTTGAAGGGACCACAGATCTTTCAGAGAGTTGAGAGCATTTATAAGAGCTAGCATCTCGTGTGTGTGTGTGTGTGTGTGTGTGTGTGTGTGTGTGTGTGTGTGTGTGTGTGTGTTTTGTTCGGTCTTTTTTGTCCAATGTCACTGCTCCCCAAACAAAGCCCGAGGAGTCTGTTGTGACTGCCTGCTTTTGAGTAGAATGGAAGAATGCAAGTCCTGGATACTGAGATGTGAGGTCTACATCATCTGACTTCCCTTTTTTGAAATCAGAGAACTAGAATATAAAAAAAGGGTGCTGAGGGTGGCACCAAAGAAATTTCAGATACCATTGAATCTCTCTCACATTGAGTTTTGCAAGAGTTACCACGAGAATCATGGTTGCCATGAGAGCCAGAATCCTGAGGTATCCTCTTGCTCTGACAGCAGTCTAAGTGGAAGACTGTTAGACTGTCTCTAAATATAAATATATTTTTTCCTGTGGAAGAAAATCTCTCTGCATTGAGGTATCCAGTCCAGCAGGCATCCCAAAAACACAATCCTATAAGAGGGAGTTAGAAAAGACTTTTAAATATGTGGATACCGTGCAGCCTGCAGTAGGCTATCACAGGAGCAAGACACTTTGTGAGCACTTTTTGGAGCAGTGGATAGTCCAGAGAGTAAGGCAGAAAACTGATAATATGATCCAGACACACAAAACCTTAAGAAAAAACAGATATCTGGATGAATAGGTATGGGATCTTCTACATCTTTTAAAGCTAAGGTTGCAGAGAAAAAAAAACTCAAATGAGGAAGGCGGGGTAATAGGTTGTGAAATTAAAGCATTTTGAACCTGGGCATTATCGCAAACTAGTTCAGGAAAGAAAGATCCAGAACTGGTCGCCAAGAATTTTCTTTCTTTGGCATTAATTCAATCACTCCAATGGAACTCAGGAATTTTGCAATTAACTTCCAGTGCATAAACCCTAAGGTCTGGCAGAATCAAATTATGTCCTCACATTTCAAACCAATGTTTATATATCTGGAATGATAGTGGTTATGAAAGAAGTATAAATGGCAAACTCTTCAGCACAAACTAGTTTTATAATGGTAATGTTTAGGTTTTAGGTCTTAAACCAAATTTCATAAGTCACAGTAAACATTAACCATTACATTTGCAGTATTTTGCAAACAACTTAACAATATCTCAGCAACCACTCAAGTTACGCACACACTATCAACAGCATTTTATTCATCTATCTGAGAGCATTCATGTGAGGCTAAGGTGTTCTGTCTGTTTAACTTGGTTGTTGGACATTTAGAAAAATGTGAAAATTTTATCTATACAAATTAATATCATAACAACAATTAGTATCTATTTACTTGCACTAGACAGAGGTCAAATATTAATGCAGCTGAGTTTGCCATTGTGCAAGCTTTAAGATGAAATATTTTAAAACCTTGTAGATAGCATGGTTTTGGGATTATTAATGCAAATATGAACAAGCAATATTTGGTGCCTACAGGCGTCAGTAGGAGTTAACTGCAGATGCACCTGGAGGCATCACTCGGATGTAATGAATTAGTGTGTTCTTGAATAAAATCCTTCCCCTAAATAAAAAGGAGGTGGAACATCTATTACCTCTCTGAGACATCATATGATGTAAAACAGGTGGAAAGAGAAAAAATTAGACTAACAGATAGGAAGGAATCCTCTGAAAAAGAGGAAACTCCTATCACTGCCATCTGTAGCACAGCTGGATTGTATTCAGAACCCACTTGTCTGAAACAATCTTGCCAAAGAGAGAAATGCAGATTCAGACTTTCTAGAAGGATTATGGGACTGCCAGGGTGGGGGCAAGGTCTCTCATATAATCATTCTGACAGACTATCCACAAATGGGGGGGGTGGCAGTTCCTGCTTTGTTTACAACCTCTCTGACACTGCTTTTTAAAGATCTGCTTTACAGCAATCTGCAGAGACTGCTTATTTTGTTTTTAGCCAAAGATGGAAAATGCAGCAGAGAATCCATTGGAAAATGTAGAGGAGGACAACTGAAAAATCTGACAGATTGCCTGAATCATCTTTCCCATCTCGTCACACTTTTTGATGATCTCTGCAACAAAAGGTTCAGAAACTAAATCTCTATCCAAGGGAGTATTCAAAATGTAAATTTTGAGATCTTCTGAGAGGTTCTTAGAATGCAGCCAGGCAAACATCCTTAAAATAGCTCTCCTGGCAGCAGCCAGCAAGAGGCAGTTACTAGTGGTGTGCCACAGGGTTCAGTGCTGGGACCACTCCTATTTGGAATACATTTCTCTAAAGTTAAGGCTAATGTGGAAGGCCACTGGATGACAAAGTTTGCCAATGATTGCAAGCTGGGGGCAATCAATGAATCCCCCAATGATGTAGATATCCTTTAGGCGGGTCTAGATCAGACAAATTATTGGTGCCAGAACCATGGCCTAAAACTGAATATGAAAAAAATGCATTATCATACCCTTTGCGAAGTCAAATACCCCCTGCAAATTACATCAACAGCACACCCCCCTAAGAGTAGACTCAGAGGTGACAGATTTAGGTACAAAGATAGATAGTAACCTAAACTTTGACCACCATGTGTCCACAGTGGTGTGGAAGTCCTTTTATATAGCACAACTTATAAGTAAAGGTATGGTATCCAGATTCAAGAAGATTAAAGTCCTGCTGCACTCAGTCCTCACTAGACCAATAATAGAGTACAATGTGCCTTTTGGCATGTACTTAACTAGGCACTTACAGCAGTTGAAGCAATCTCAAAGGTTCCTCACAAAGAAAATACAGGGTGTAAACATCATGAACTACGTGGATAGAGTAAAAGCCCTCCCCTTTACCCAGTCTCCTACTGAGTATAAAGGGATGACCTATGCCTGACTTACAAGGCACTCACAAATCCAGCCAGCCCTGATGGAGCTGTTACACATCTGCAAGTCAAACAGCATGAAGGTCACCTGATCTAGGAATCTAAACTAAGTCAGCAACTCAAACAAAACATAAACATGCTGGAGAGACATGTGTCTCAGAGACTGCCACTTCTTTGGAACAGGTTTCCTACTCACATTATGCAGAGTCCTTCATTGGCCCTCTTCAAATGCAGTTTTGCTCAATGGATGGGGAAATCATAAATTCACAATTGGATTACTGCCTATGGCCCTTATGGACATGGGCAATCTGTAATATATTCAATGCACAAGCACAATCCATGCCATCCTCTTGCGCTCAAGGGGCCATATATTGCGTAAAATCAGGTTATATTGGTTAGGCTTCTAAGGGCCCTTAAGCTGCTAGCCAAGTAATCTCCTATGAACCTATGATATCTATAAGGTCAAACACATTTTAAAAAAACAAGTAATGTCTTCAGAAATTAATTAATGCTTATATTTTCTTACAAAAGGAAACTGACACCAAGCATTCCTCCTACTATTGCAATTAGGATAACCATCAAAACAAGAGCCTGACGGCTTAAATTCTAAAAATCAAAGATGCAGAAGCATACACTTTTCCCCAAACTTATCAAAAGTTTAGCAGCAGCTGGATTTACTAAAGCTACAGCTGCTTGGTAATGTCTGACACTGGTGCACAGAAACTTGAAAGTCTACGGAACAATCCATCTGCTGATTTAGGGGCAGCAGTCTGACTGTCAGAGAAACTGCAGCTGTGAAAAACTTCCTCCAGAGCTGACAGACCTGGAGGGATAGGAGAAGGCTCAGAAAATTCGAGTTGAAACAATTCACAGCACTTTCTTAGGGACTGAGAGACCTCGGTATTCTCCCTGTGATAACCCATTCATCCTGGAAGTAGTCTCAGAGAAACTGAATCTCTCTCAGGGAGAATAACATACTATACTCTCCTCAAAATCTGAGTCAGAACAGAAGACAGATTTGTGTCCAATGTCCGTCTCTTCACAAATTTTGTATCTTCTCATCTCTTGAGAAACTTTTCTTTTACCAGAAACTGCCTCACAAGATGGGTCAACAGCCCAAAGATGGGGGTTTTATTTTAATTTTTATTTAAAAAAAAAAAAAAAACCAGTATTGCCAACTGCTTGCCCTGGGATGGGCTAAACATTCCAGCTAAGTAAAGGCACGTTCCCTGCCCCTTCTCTCATGACTGACAACAGTGGCTCTCTCCACCCCTGAGGGGACCTCAACAGAAGCAAAAGTCACGTCCAACTCCTAGTCTACATTAACTGTATGGACTACACCAATGAGTTTAAAAAAAATGAGTGATCTGAGGAATCATCTTTGCCCACAGCAATCACCCACCTGCAGCTGGGGCAAATTACCAGCTGGCTATGGTGGAAAGAATGCTTAACAATCTTTCTTTTGTGGTTGAAAGAATGCCCAATTGAAGGACCGATACTGTGTTCCATGGTCAAGCTGAAAACTGTTTCCTGGGGGAGCTTAGCAGCAAGTCAGTAACACAGGAAAGTAGCAAAAAGTACAGCAAAAGACATTTTTCCTAGCCCAAAAAAGTAAAATAATTATAGCTTCTCTACAGAAGAAGTAGTTTTAAATAACTCTTAACTTTTTACCACAGAAGTAAAATAGTGTCCTTAAGAATATGTAAAAATGAAGACAGAGTGAATGAAAAGACTTTTTTTTTTTTTTTTTAAAGAAAAAATAATTTGGAAGGCTTTATTCTGAAGGGAACAATCTGCCCAGCAATGGAACAGCATTAGTTGACTGATGATCCTCGAAAGCTTGCAGAGGACCGCTCTTCTAGGAGGCAAAAAACTTAGTGCTTGGCTCCCAAGCCCTGTCTTTCTATTCAGCTCAGCTAAAGTGTTGAAGGTGCCCAGAAGCTTCGGAAACTGGCCAGAGGTTATATCCTATGGATATAACCAATATAGCTTAGGCTATTGCAGCAGTGATCATTATAAACATCAGTAGATCAATTCTGTCTTTGCACAAACACTGGAAGAGTTATGGGAGTCTGCCACCATTGCCAACATGTGCTCTGTGGACCAGGTGAAGATATATGACAGTGCATCACAAAATGCCCTGTGGAAAGTGCTACAATACAGTCTCAACAGCACTGCTATGTTCCATTCAGGCCCATTGTGTCTGCATTTTCTATGTTAATGCAGGATATGTTCAAGTTAGGCAGAGAAATTTATGTTATGTCTTCTCCCTTGTGTTTTATTTTCATAGATGGGATTATCAAAGAAAATATGAAATTTGGATAGTATCCAGTTTAGGTTTTGAGACTGTTGCACTTTTTTTTTTTTTTACAGATGACATCTTGTCATGATACTGCTTTTAATAACAAATCACTAGCACCAATTAATAGATTGTCAAACGTTGGACTTAAGAGCATACATCAAGTGAACTGCCTCAGATTATTAACACAAAGCAAGCAAACACATTTTACACTGAAAAAATGTTGTGCAGAGTAGAGCTCACTTTCTTCCCAGGACTTCACCCACCCTGCTTTCAAGCCAAGTGCCTACCAGTGCCATTTTACCCACAATAATTAGAACCTGTCCAAGGCAATTTTGCATAAATGAACACATTCACAATAATTCCAAAGTAGGGGCAATGATACCGAACGCCAGTGCCTCTTTTCTCTTCATTACAGTAACATGTTGCCACCGGGTAGACTAGTCTAGAACACCACAACACAATTACTGCATACTCTAAAAATAAGCCAGCTATAACATTTATATAGGTTGTATATCATAAGGAGATAAGACAAGTTAATAAAGTCATCACATTCAAAGATTGCCCTTACATACTATAAAGCAAAATACCTCCAAACACAAGATGCATTTACAGTTGACAGATCTTTAGGCAGGAAATAAGCTTTGCAAATGTGTGCAAGGAGAGTTTCAGTTTCCAAAGCAAGCTGCATCTCTTTTAAAAAGTTATAGATTTTAAACAGCTTCATACATCTTCCACTAAGAATATTTTGCCTTTAACTCACCTTAGTTCAACATTTCTATAATTTACACATTCACTACATTTTTACTAGAAGACAACTGTGATTTTCACACAGCCTGTCACAAAGATGTCCTCAATGGTTCAACGAACTTATCACCAGCATGCACTGAAGTGATTTGCTGGATGGAAATTGGTAACTCAGAATCAGAGGTCATGGTTCTCTTCTGGGAAAAAATGGACATCTCTTTGCGGGAAAGAGGGGAGGCAGATAAATCAAGATGAGTGGTTTAAGAATTTTGGGAGCTTGTTCATGAAAGAAGTTGGGGGTATTGGAAGACTGACCAACAGAACTGATGTCACTGCTGGATTTATTCCAGAGTCTGTTGAAGTCAGAACCAAGTCAAAAGATAAAGACCTCAATTTACTGGTCAGTCCATGTACCATCCTCATCTATGGCCATGAATCTTAGCTAGTGACCAAAAGGAATAGAGATCAAAAGTAGCAGAAATTAGGTTCTTCTACAGAACAACTGAACTGAGTGAGGAGCTTGGCAATCCATGTGGATTTCAGAGCAGAACCACTGCGCCTTGGAGTTGACAGGAGTTAGCTGATGTGATCTGAGCGCTTAGCAAACATGTCCTCTGGATGCTTCCTACAGGACATATAACAGGGCATGGCCCACTGGTCCCAAAGAAAACTCCAAGGCCCAATGGAAGGATTGTAATCTTTAGCTTTCTGGAATCTCACATGATGTAGAGATTGCTGCTCAGGGCAAAAGTTTGACCCTACTGTGCGGTTTGCTATTAATCTCTTGCCAAGGTGAGGGTTCCAGTTAAGAAAATGTATGGATAGAAAACAAATGATTATCATACGACAATCATCCACAAAAAAAACACAAAGAGGTTTAAATTGTATCTACATCAAACCTGCACAGCACCATTTTAAGTGTTGCTCATTTAACTTGCATTGACTTACATATTTGCACCCAAATCTGTTAACAGTTGAGCATAATGGTGAGTGAAAAGTGAACCAGAGATTCTTCAGGACAACCCAGACTGCTAAACAGCATTGTTTTTAATGTACATTTGGTGAAATAATCTTGATTGATTCAGTTGGCAATTTAAAACTGAAGCCAGGAATATTGTAATGGAAAATAAATTTTGCCTAATTGCATCTCTTGATTAATTCACTGTTTTATTAACGACAATCATTTTCATTTTCTAAATTGCCTGTCCTGGTGAAAATTATGACTGAAATAAGCAGAGTAGAAGTACACTAGACAATCTGTTCCAAGTAAGAGCCTTCAGCTCATGCAGAGTGGTTCCAAAGCAAGCTGAAGGTTATATACCTGCCAATATGTCATCATTGTCTGGTACACCAGGGGCATCCTTTCATGGTGTTCAAAACATCTTAACTGACTTCTCTCAACATGTAGAAGCAGTGACTGTATTATGAGTTGGTCTCAATTTGCCAAGCTCTTTGCTGCATCAAAGAGGAAGTTAATACAGTTACCTTGGGAAGTAGCCACAAACAGAGCTTTGGATGTCCTATGATTCAACTCTCACTTACGCACCACAGTCAAGTACAATACCTTCAATGCTGCCACCACTAAATCAATCAGCTGGTCAATTTATTGAGCCCCTCTACCTTTACACATAAACAAGACCCTGACATAATTAAACTCCTCTACCTGAGGAGGCAACTTCTCCACTCCCCACATTACCACCTGAAGAGAGCATGCCTCTTTTCCAAGACAGTACCACACCCTTTTATTCAGAGGTGCTGATTTTCATTTGGCTGCTTTGCCCTCAACAATGACGTGTAGCAGTGCTTACCGGAAATAAAAAAAAAAAAATGCATCCCCTAATGTTCCCAAAGGGTATTCCATCTAGATCCTGTCTGTGCTTTTACATCCTGTCCCTGAAAAGAACAAGTGGGGGAGTACAAGACAACCCCCTTGTGGCAGAAATAATGGATAAAGCATCAATAACTGACAGTACTCATACTCTTCTGTGCCAATCTCAAATGTCAATGTAATCTCTCCTGCAGCACAAAGTAAAAAAGTAAATAACGTATGTATAATCTCAGTAATAATGCACATAACTCTGTTCTTAATACACTTTACTGCAATCTTTTGTCAGTTCTAGCACAGTTTGTTTTCTATGTATATGTATCTGCCTACTTGTCTTCTGGCACAGGTCATTGCTGAAGAGAGTGTTTACTAGTCTACTTTCCCAGTTATAAAACTGAAATAAATAGATTAATAAACTTAACTCTTAAGATGACAATACAGTTTGCACTCTTGAAATACTGGGAATAAATGGCATACAGAAGCAATCCTGTGAATCCACACTGCTGTGGCTCTTCCTATAAGAATAATCTAGGTATACAGCCATATGTCTTTTCAGGTCCACAAAAATGCATGAAAAAAGCACTGGCAAAGTTCCTTAATCCCACCAATGTCTATATAAGGAGAAGGAGTTTATCTACTCTTCCACAACAAAAGTGGAACCTGCACTGTTCCTCCTGAAATAGAGGTTTCACTACCAGTCCCCTTTCTAGACCCCTGGCTTATACATTCCCAAGAAGGTGAGGAATGAGACAATTAAATTACTGGAACATAAGTGACTAAAATTAGAAACCATTACCACTGTTTGGCAGTCAACACTTTTGTGTCCTAGCCTTCTACACAATGTTGAAAAGGCACACTAACTACAGCAACCCAATAAAAGCCAACATCTTCAGCATTTCCGAATAGATCTCAAATTTCTGCAGCCCTGCCACAATGAAACTAACTCCTGCAATTACCTTATTTACTGCTCTGGATCAGGTTGTAACAAGGCACAAGCTACGTTTTAGATGTATAACTAGATAAGCAGTGTGCTCAACCACAAGTGCACTAATGTTTGCTCCTAAGTAATGCTTGCAGACTTCATATAAAATAAGCCTTTAAAAAAATCAAATTAAAGTGAAAGGAGGAGTATACTTCTTAAAATCGTATCTGCTGGTGCCAATTTTAAAACAGCTCAAAGTCCTTCTAATTGCAAGAAAATGAGAATGTACAGGTGATGCATATATCTGTAGTGTCACCCAAGGCTAGCAGCAAAATAAACAAAACTACCACTTGGCTACCTTGTAAATACAGTGAAGTGTTTTGCTACAGATTTCAGTTTTACTTAAGTGTCAGTTATTACGGCTGGAGCATGGCACAGCTTGTTTATATCAGTTTGCCTGTCCTGTAGGGTTCAGAGGGGAGGGAATGGATTTCAGCTTGCAACCAGGCACTTCTCAACAGATACTGGTTTTGACAAGCCTTAGAATCTTTCCATTACAGAGGTGGATTGAGGAGGTAAACTGTCATAAGTAGTGATTATGCAAGATATCACACAACGCTCCACCTCAATTAGGTGTTTCCTACCCTCTGGTATACATAATAAAAACAAAGCTATCTAACTGTATATATTTTTACTTTTAGTTATTGTTTCTTAACCATGTTAGTCATACAAGGCTACTGGCCTCTCTTCAGGAGGGAAAATCCAAAATGGTATTAAAACTATCTGAGGAAATTTGATCAGGATACTGGGGAACTTCCCTTACTTTTTTGATAAGTGTCATAGGATCTTTTACATCCACCAGACAACTGCAATAAAATCAAGCTGATGGGACTTTGGATCAACATTTCATCTGAAGGTTAACATACTTAGGAGAGCAGCACCCCCTTATGCTGCACTGCAGTATCAACAACTCATCTACCTGGTATGGGAAAAGAACCCACAGCCTTCTGCACCAAAGTAGTGTGTACCTCCTGTTACACCACTGACTCAGACACATACTGGCTGCATCTTGCCTCTAACCCTTATGGATGTGAGGTGACATTCTCACTCAGGAGATGCCCTGCAAGGCACTCTATCCCCCTCTCTTGAGAGGGTCCATCCAGTCATAAGGGATGCATATAGATTTATCTGCAAACAAAATAAGAAATAAGGACAGCCTGGGTTCAAGAGTCATGGTCATCCCCCACATCCAAGCATGTCTGTTGCAACAGGCTAGCCTCCCACAATGAGAAAACAATCAGCACTGGAAACAAAGGTTCCAAGGCTAGAATGGAGTCCCCCGGTCTCAAAGTGTGAAGGACCACAAAGACAGAGAAAGACAAAGATTACTAGTAGACAACCAGTGAAAATTCCAAAGCAAATTTCACCAACCAAGGAATCCCATGCTGGACAACTTGTAGCATGAAAGAGATACAGACACAGGGATAAGAATTCTCCTCTAACAGGCTTGAACCAGAGATCAATAACAGACAACAACGCTGGAGCCAAAAACTGCTTTCTCACACTAGGTAATTCACAGAATGATAGAGAACGTACATAATATCACATGGGGGGATCCTACCTGCAGAGAGTAGAGAAGGGGCATAAAGTTGAAGGGAGTACAACAGTAAGCTCTAGGTTCAGGGGAAAGGGAAGAGTCCTGCACTATCAGGGTTGGCACCAATTTCCTCTGCTTCACCAGTCAAGTCTGAGCCCCTTCACATTTCCCACCCAGGGTAGAGGAAAACAAGTTCAGAAGAAAAGCACCTAACCCAATGGCATAGAGGCATGAAGACCTGATTACCAACTCAGGCAACCAATTAGCACCACGGGTGCTTGAGGGGTTGGGTAGGGAGAGAATGAGCTTTAATAGCGGATGCGGATTCGCCTATACTCTGGAAAAGAGGCTACTGTGCCTGTTGTTTTGGTAACTGCTATTAGAGGGAAGAGGACTACTTACAAAAAGAAATGAAAAAAATGAAATGGTCAATACATGAACCTTGACAGAGGAATAAGAAAGGCCATAGTTGTTGGCAGAAACCAGAAACCTTTTCCATTTGATATGATTTTCTAGTAGCAGGCTTTCTTGCCTTCATTAGTATCTACTGCATGTCCTCAGAAAACAAGTGCTTAAAAGGAATTAAGACCCTATCATCCTGAGGCAGTGTAGCAAGTGCCTCATGTATACTGACAACACACTACTCCTAAGCCATGCAAGCTCAATTTGTGAGAGACGCACATACACTAAGAATTTGGAATCCTTGCTATCTCATTCACAGAACAGTGACACTGAACAGGTATGTCAGCCCACATGCTACACCTGCTGCACAAACCACACACAACACATAAACCATCGTAAGCGGAGCTACTCACCAGAAGTAAAACACTAGAGACCTCTGAAACACAGACATGCTATACTTAATACAGTAGCTACAGAGTCAGTACAGGTAAAACCACAAGCACAAGTGTCTCACCAAACAAGCCCCTAAGGCAAAGCACATCTAAACCAAATTATGTGGTCATCAGTGACTCTATAGTGAGACACACAGGATGTCCCACTCACCAGGCTAGACAAGAAGGTTACGGACAGTTGTCTGTCGGTTGCTAGAATCCACAGATTATACACACACACACACACACACACTCAATCAAGGCTCTCCACAACAAGTACCATTATGACTCCGTCATATTTCATGATGGTGTGAATGACTTGAGACATACCTCACTGGACTATATGAAGAGAGACATGACTGAACTCGCTGAATGTGTGTCGATCTCTCTAACCTTGAGCTGCATACTACCTTCACCTAAGATGAAACCACAATATAAACAAAAAATGACTGAACAATTGGCTTAGTTTCTGGTGTCATTTTAAGAGGATCCAGTACCTGTTAACCTGGGATGACATAGTAGGTAGACCAACAACAAACAAGGTGCTTCGCAGGGATGGCGTGCAGGGTCAAACCAACAACATAGAACCACCAACGACCAGCAAAAACAATAGTAAACACAGGATAATAGCAAATCTTTTATTACTGCTTCAAAACCATAATCCAAACCGGTTTCAGCTATTCAGCCTTTATCAATGGATACAGGAAATTTGCTATGTAGTGAGACAACCTACATTTATAGTCATCCCTGATTGTGATGAAACAGTGGTATAGCCCAACCTAGTGGATGGAGTATCCAAGTGCATGTGTCGCCTTAAAAAACAAAAACATTTAACCAGTAACATATAATACCTAAATTATTGTGAATTAGTATCATATCTTTTAGAGATATGATACTAATTCACAATAATTTAGTTAATATATTGGATTATGGTTTTGAAGCAGTAATAAAAGATTTGCTATTATCCTGTGTTTACTATCGTTTTTGCCGGTCGTTGGTGGTTCTTCATAGTAGGTAGACCACAATGCTTTGCCAGAGATGGTCTTTATCCATCACCTCTGGGATTTTGGTTACTAGCCAAGGCTCTGGACTCCCCCACAGTGCTTTTTTAGGCAATGTCACAACAAAATTCCTGACATAAAAATATCTTCAAAAAGCAACCTCAAGGTTATGCTGCTAAACGCTAGGAATCTAAACTGAAAACTGCACTCACTGGAAGCAGCCTTCACCTTAAAAGATGCTGACATCTGTGCAGTCACAGAGACTTGGTTTAAGGACGCAGAAAGCACACTGAACCAGGATAACCACATTGCATACTTGGATCTACTTGAATCGTTCAAGATACAACCAAACACCCTAGCTTTAGGTGACTAACTTACCCATGCACAGGTTGGGTAAATTATACGTGTACTAACACACTTGCCCAAATGTTCTTGAACTTCAACTCCAATGCCCTGGACCAGTTGTTTGACACCCCCCCAAGGGGCCCAAACATTCTGGGTCTGTTGCTCTCTAACATGTGTAATTGTTGCATCACCCCATGTGTGCAGCCTTCCCCTAGGGAGGTCTGGTCATAAATCAGTCTCATTAGAAGTAACAAAAAACATCTGACCCCAGCCCCATTAGCAGCAACAATACTAAAAAACTTACAACCTAACATGTGACCGCATTAATAGCATCATAGCCTCTGCTCTCACTGATGGCATAGGATTTATACCAATGCCTTGTATAAGCATCTATACAAATGTATTGACTCCGCTGTACCTGATAAAATCAGAACAACATCCTACAGAAAGAACAAGCCTGCCAGGTGAACAGGTTATTAACAGCAGGAAGGAATGGTTTCTGAAGTGGAAGAATTCCCTCATCGGCTTAAACAAAAATGCATTCCATTCTAAAGCTAACTATGAATCCAAATTAGCCTCCCTCACTAAGGATAACCATAAGGCCTTCTTTAGACAGGTCAAAAACTTTAAAGGCAAAACCCAGATCTGCACAAGAACTGGTTGTTAATGGCACCACTTAAACTGAACCCGCAGAAATAACCAACCTGCTAGCCGAAAAGTTCAGTGAAAACTTCTCCCCACGTCCCCATCACATATACCCCAAAGCATCCTTACCACTTGCCCACCACCTAGTATCTACAAGGAGCAGGTCATGAATGCTCCTCTCTCGAAAGCTAAAAACACAGCCTCTACGGGACCTGGTAATATCCCAGGCTGCGTTCTAAATGGATTAAAACAAGAACTAGCTGCACTACTGGGTACTCTTTTTAACCAATCTAAGCACTGGTTTTGTACTTGCTAAATGGAAAACAGCAACTGTCATCCAGTTACATAAAGGAGGTGCCTCCACAGACCCAAGCCCTGGACAAAGGCAAATCCAAGCATATGGCTTACCTGGACCTGGCCAAAGCCTTTGACACTATTCCCCACTCAGGCATCATTGATAAACTCAGCCAGCTGGAGATCAACCTGTATATTGTCAGGTAGGTTGTAAACTGGCTCACCAATAGAACTCACACAGTCAAAATAGGCGACTACCTCCACCAACAGACCCGTAACCAGTGGTGTTCCACAGGCATCGGTGCCGGAACCCCTATTGTTTGGAATTTACTTCTCGGATGTACAGGCTAAAACAAAAGGCCTATGGCTGGCAAAGTTTGCTGATGATTGCAAACTGGGTGCAGTCATAGAGTCCCCAAACAATGTTAACATCTTATAAGAGGGGCTTAGACAAATGACAGGTACCACAGTCATGGGCTAAAACTCATTGCAAAAAATGCATCATCATCTCCTTCAGCAAGGGCGATGTCCCTGCAGACTACCACAATAATAACACCCTTAGCATGCAATTAGTGGTGAGAGATTTGGGCACACAGGTTGACAGCAACCTTTCCTTTGACCACCATGTCTCCACAGTGGTAAGAAATGCTTTCTGCATCACACACACCTCATAAGTAAGGGCACTGCATCCAGAACAAAAGAGGTTACAATCCCCCTGTACTACTCACTCATCAAGCCAATAATAGAGTACAATGCTACCTTTGGTATGTACCTTATCAGGCACCTGCAGCAACTGGAAAGACCTCAAAGGTTTCTTGTAAAGAAAATTCAAGGTCTTCAGCATATGTCATATGTTGACAGACTGAAATCACTGGCACTATACTCTGTGTCTAACAGACTACTCAGAAGTGACCTCTGCCTTGCATATAAAGCAATCTCAGATCCTACTTTAACCGAAACACTGCACATTCATAAATCAAATGGTATAAGATGCACTCGCTCTAGGGAACTCAACCTAGTATGTGACATCAACAGGACTTGCTGGAGAGAAAGATACATCTCACAGAGGTTATATCTCCTCTGGAACAAACTTCCACTTCAGCTGAACCCATCACTAATCTATTTAAGTGTAATTTGTATGACTGGATGGGAAACCACATATTTACCCCGGGAGTTTCACCTATGTTCGTCTGGGACAGGGACAGTAGTTGTTTGACTTAGTTCCGCTTAACACCTTGATATTCTTGGTAACAGAGGTTGTACTTGGCTATGCTTGTAAGGGCCCTAGGGCCATTAGCCTAGTAACCTCCTATGATCCAATAGTCAATTGAAAATGATCGATGTTTGGGTGCAAACACCCCTCGTCTTGTGTGAGTAGATTAATTCTTTGATAAAGTTTGTGGTAAATGCCCCTGCCATTTCCAAAGGAAAGGAGAATTACGGTTGCCTAGGACAGAAGGGAGTCACCACAATGATCTTGGGGGATTCCTAATGAATCTTCAGAAGTACCCTGGATAGTAGTGGAAAGGAATACAGAAACATTGTTTTCCAAAGAAAAGAAACTGCATCAGTCTTCCATGCCTTCTTGCATGGAGTCCTGGAATATAATTTTGACAGCTGATTGTTCAGAGAGGAGGCAGAGAGGTCTACTTGAGGAACTTCCCACAGAAGGAACAAATCTTAGAAGATTCCCCCGGATCTAGTTTACATTCACAGGGGTCTGCCCTAGTCCTACTCAGTTTGTCTGCCACACGGTTTTGCTGTGATGGAATGTAGAATGCCTTTCGAGTGAAATTGCGCTATGAAGCTATATACCAAGCTAATATGGGTAGTGTGCCAAGGGGGTACGACCTGGTTTCCCTTGCCTGCTGATGTACCACATCACTGTAGTATTCTCTGTAATAACCTGAAAAAGTCCTAAGGGCCAAAGACGGTTCAGAGATTTGAGTGCCTTGATCAGGGTAAGCATCTCCTTAATACTTACGTGCTTGAGTTTGTCCTTGGTATCACACATCCCCTGCACTTTTATCTCTCCTGAAACTGCTCCCCAAGCAAAGTCTGAAACATCAATAGTGACTGACTGCTTTGGGGCAGGGACAAAGAATGACAGGCCTTGATTTAAGGACATCTGTGGTCTCCACCAAATGACTTCTTTTCTGACAAACCCCAGTACTGGGATCTAAAAAGATAAAGGGTGTTGGTGGTGTGACCAAAGAGATATCAGACACCACTGCATCTTACCCATGTGAAGACTTGCCAGGGGTATCATGAGAATCATAGATGCCATGAGACCAAAAATCTGGAGGTATTCTATCACAGTGACTGAAGTCTGAATGTAACAACTTAAAGATAAATCTAGATAAAGTTCTATTTTTTTTTCCCCCGTAGAAGAAAAGATCTTTGAACTGAAGTGCCTAGATGACATCCCAGAAAACACAATCCTGAGTGAGGGAGTCAAGAAAGACTTTTGAATGTTATCTTGAAATCCTAGCTTGTGCAAGAGAGATCATTCACCCAAGAGAGAGAGATTTCTGATATTTTGAAAAAGACAAGCAAGTCATCCAAATACAGAAAAATGTAGATACCTTGTAGCCTGTAATGAAATATAACTGTAGCTAGACACTTTGTGAACACTGCTGATGCAGTAGATAGTCCAAAGGTTAAAGCAGAGAACTGATAATGTGGATCCAGACACACAAAAGTTTACGAAACGCCCAAAGTCCGGATGAATATGGATGTGATAAGCAGTTATATTTCATTACAGGCTACAAGGTATCTACATTTTTCTGTATTTGGATGACTTGCTTGTCTTTTTCAAAATATCAGAAATCTCTCTCTCTTGGGTGAATGATCTCTCTTGCACAAGCTAGGATATAGTGGTAACAAGAAACTTCACAGAGGAATGAGGCAATAGGTTCATAGGTTCATAGGTTTATACTAGGCTATCTGCCCTAAGGCATTTATAAGCCTAGCCCAAAGTTTTGTGGCTTACGCCACCCCTTATGTTAAAAAATACTGTGCCCATTAGTTTGTTGTGCCTCTGTCCAGCAGTGACACAGAGATGATTTCCAGGTAAACCTACGATCTCCCATCCACAGGTCTGGATTTCTCTTGAACAGAGCTAGCGAGGTGCTCTGCCTCACATGGACCGGGATTTTATTCCACAGCATAGGGAGTCTCTAGGTTGTGAAGTGCCATCATTTTGAATATGGGCAAACAGGTTTAGGAAAGAAAGACCCAGAACAGGTCTACAAGTGTTTTCTCCCTCTTTCGCACTAGGAACATACTTGAGTAAAACCTCTTACCAACCTGGAAAGGAGGAACTTGGGGCAGCATGTGTTCATTAATTCAACAGATCCATGAAAACACTATAAAAAGACCAAGAAACCTTATAAAAATATATAAAAAATACCAGCGCAGGCTGAAAAACTTAGAAGATATGCAGATTAATATAAAGCAAAGGTACAAAATAAGCGATTTACTGATGACCCAAAAAAGTTTTCTAAAGAACTGGGAAACGAGGCAAGAGGAACTGAAGCACCATAAAAAAATGAGAAATAGATGCATTTTGGAGAAATATCTATGACGATCCTGTGGAACATAATACAGATGCTAAATGGACACAAGTAGTGTAAGAAAGAATAAGAAGTTCAAATGTGCAGGATATGAAACAGGATGAAGTTAACAGCCAGAGAGATTGAAACAAAGTTGAGAAAAGATCCTAACTGGAAAACCCCAGGCCCAGATGCAGTACCTAATTTCTGGCTAAAACTATTAACATCTTTACATAAAGATTTTGCCATCAAGTAAGAACTATTTATATGAACATCCCGAACAGACACCGTCTGGTTAACAGGAAAAACAATGCTCCTACTTAACAGCGAACCTGCAAGCTATCCTAAAAACTATAGGCCAATAACCTGCCTTCTGATGACATATAAACTATACACTGGAATTGATGCAAACAGAGTTTATAGTCATTTAGAAGAAAACTCAATCATGGCAATAGAACAAAAGAGTAATAAAAGAAAGTCATATGGAACAAAGGATCATTTGTTGTTAAAGTCATAATGGAGAACTATAAAAAGGGGAAGAATCTAAGTATGGCATAGACAGACTACAAAAAAGCATTTGACAATATCTCACATTCATGGATAAAATAGCACTTAAAAACACATAAGATACACCTTACACTGGGCAATTACATTAGAGCAACCATGAAACAGTTGCAAGCCATGATAAAGGACAAATTATAATTTCAGGGATAAAAATTCAAAGGGATATTCCAGGGTGACTGTCACTGCTGCTCTTTTGTCTTGCCCTTACCCCATTAAGATGTCTACTTAACAGATTATGTCATGGCTGAAATTATGCTCCCAGAAAACAACAAAGTGTAAGCACTTACCTTCTTTTTGTAGATGATAATTTAAAAATTGTACAGTTCATTAGATGAGGAACTGAAAGCACAACTGCAAGTGGTCAAAACATTTTCAGATGATACAAGAATGTCATTTGGTCTTGACAAATGTGTGTCTGGAATGTGGGAGGAAACCCACATGAACCCAGGGAGGAGATGCAGACTCTGCACACAAGGCACCCCAGCTGAGAATTGAACAGGAGAACATTTTGCTGGGAGATGACAACACTAACCACTGCACCACTGTGCCACCCTATGTGCCAAAATGGTGCCAAAAATTGGGATTTAAATGAAAGACTTGTTTAAAATATTGTTGAATTACTTAATTCACCTCTTATACAAAGCTATAAAGAAATAACTGTGAAAACAGCAAGTTTTTCTCTCAAAATATTCAAAATAATGCCTTAAATTAATGGGAATAACAGCCACGATTTACTCATGATTATGGCTGCACGAAGCAATGACAGAAAGTACAGTTTTGTACCTACCATAAATGTAGATGTCCGATAGGTATGCATCTGCAGTCATAACATATGGGTTGTCCTGCCTCAGGCAGCCCTTCGGTCGGCCGGATTCCAAAGTCTGGGTCTGGCCTCGGCTGATGTCGCACTTTCCCCAACGTCAGAGCTTCTGGGGTATAAAGGCATCAGCCGACGCCATTTTCCTCAGTGTTTCTTGCCCCAGATGCCAGGTGCCCTCTAGGAAGGCTAAATTTGGATAATGCTGAAAAGTTCCAAACAGTAGCAAATTATATACATATATATATATACAAACAAGCAAATACACCATGGCAGATTCCCCCAGCTAGCTGAAAGAGGGGTAAGCACCCTAGGAATACCACAGAGGGGAAGGAGGGTGGGTAATCCTGACTGCAGATGCATACCTATCGGACATCTACATTTATGGTAGGTACAAAACTGTACTATGTCCTTCAAGGATGCATCTGCAGTCATAACATATGGGTAGAATACCATAGCCAAACTGGGGGAGGAGGTACTAAGAGAAGGATGGTGTAGTTAAGATTCCCTGCAGAACTGCAGTTGCAAACCCTGCTCGGGATCTGGAGTATAAAGGTAGATTGTAATGCTTGGCAAATGTATGCACGGAGCTCCAAGTAGCAGCTTCTAAAATGTCCTTGGTAGCCACCCCTCGTAGGAAAGCTGTAGTGGTGGCTGTGGCCTTTGTGGAATGAGGCCTGATATTTTCAGGAGCTGTCTTTCCATGAAAGGAGTAGCAAAAACTAATGCAATTTCCTATCCATTTTGAAATTGTCTGTTTGGAAATTGCTCTTCCTTGCACCCCAGTTGCATATGCTACAAAAAGTTGGTCAGTTTTTCTGTTGGTTTTAGTTCTGTCCAGATAGTAGCGTAGTTGTCTGTGTATATCCAAGGTGTGCAAAATTTTTTCCTTTGTTCTGTGGGTTAGGAAGAAAGTAGGCAAATGAATAGCTTGGTTCAAGGATACCCTGGATACCACCTTTGGCATGAAAGTAGGATTGGTTCTCAGTGACACTCTATCCTGGTGGAAAATAAGAAAAGGCTGCACTGCCATTAATGCCTGTAACTCGGATACTCTTCTTGCTGAAGTGATTGCCAGAAGAAAAGCAGTTTTCCAAGATAAAAACTGTAGGTCTGCTGATGCTGCTGGTTCAAAAGGAGGTAGTGTCAATTTTTCCAGCACAAAATTGAGATCCCATGCAGGTAGAGGGGGTCTCCTTGGAGGCTTAACATTTTTGATCCCTCTCAAAAATTGTCTGAGCAGAGGGTGAGAGAAGATAGGTGGATCCATATTGTATTCTGCTGAAATTGCTGAAGCATGAATCTTAATGGAAGAATAAGACAGGCCATTGTGGAACAATTCTGCTAAGTACTCTAGGATGTGTGCTAGGTTTGCCACTGTGACATCTGTGCCCTTTGATGTGCTCCAAATGAGAAATCTCTTCCATATAGCTGAGTATGTCTTCCTTGTGGAAGGTCTGCGAGCCTCCAGGATAATGTCCTTCACCCTCTGAGATAAAACAGTTTGGTTTGGTTTTAAGGAATTTTCCAGGCAGTTAGTTGCAATGTTTTCAAGTTTGGATGCAGGGTCTTGAAATTGTTCTGCGTTAGAAGAAGAGGCCATGAGTTTGCCTGAGACATGCTTCTCAGTAGCGGATACCAGTGTTGTCTTGGCCAGTCCGGAGCTATTAGTATCACCTTTGGCTGTTCCTCCCTGATCTTCAGTAGAACCTTGTACATCAATGGGAGAGGTGGAAAGGCATATACTGTTAGGGCATTCCAGCTGAAAGAGAGAGAGTCCACCCTCCAGGCTTGTGGGTGGTATGTCCTTGAGCAGAATTTCTTCAGTTGGTGGTTGAGTGGGGAGGTGAACAGATCTCACCCTCCTCCTTTTGAACCAGCAGCATCAGCAGACCTACAGTTTTTATCTGGGAGCTATTAGTATCAGCTTTGGCTGTTCCTCCCTGATCTTCAGTAGAACCTTGTACATCAATGGGAGAGGTGGAAAGGCATATACTGTTAGGGCATTCCAGCTGAAAGAGAGAGAGTCCACCTTCCAGGCTTGTGGGTGGTATGTCCTTGAGCAGAATTTCTTCAGTTGGTGGTTGAGTGGGGAGGTGAACAGATCTATCTCTGGCATTCCCCATTTCTTTGTTATGAGTTTGAAGATGTCTGGATGCAGCATCCATTTGTGTGCATCCGTGGTAGTTCTGCTTAAGCTGTCTGCTAGTGAATTTTCTTTTCCTGGTACGAATTTGGCCTGCAGCTGGATATTGAGATTCAGGCATAGGTTCCACAGATTCATTGCCATCTGGCATAGAGGGTAGGAATGTGTGCCTCCTTGTTTGTTTATGTACCACATGACCGTGGTGTTGTCTGTCCTTATTAACAGATGTCCTTGCTGGAGGAATGGTTTGAATGCCTCGATTGCATGCCTCACTGCCAGCATTTCCTTTTGGTTTATGTGCATGCTTAGCTGCCCTTGAGGCCATAGGCCTTGGATGCATTGTCCTCCATGTGTGCTCCCCATCCTCGGTCTGAGGCGTCCGTGGTGATGGTCTGCCTTGTTTTTGGTTTGTTGAAAGGCAACCCTCTGTTGGACTGGCAGGCCTGAGCCCACCACAGGAATTCCTTTTGAAGGCATGGAATGATTGGTATCATGGTTTCTAGACTGTGACTGTGTTGAGACCATACATTCCTTAGGTACCATTGCAATTTTCTCATATGCAGCCTGGCATGTGGAATCAAGATTATGCAGGATGCCATGTAACCCAGGGCCTGCAGGACTTTCCTTGCAGTAAGCTGAGTTTGTCTTGTCAAAATCATGAAATAATCTGGAAGTTGTTTTTGTTTTTCTTCTGTGAGAAAAGCCATCTGAGTGATTGTGTCCAGATCCGCACCCAAAAAGGTTATCCTTTGGGATGGCACTAGTCTTGACTTTTGGATGTTGACTGTGTATCCCAAGGCCTTTAGCAGGTGTTTGACATAGTCCAAGTCCTTTAACAATTTTTTCTTGTTGTCCACTTGTATTAGGCAGTCGTCCAGGTATGGATAAATTTGAATTCCCTGAAGTCTGCAATGTGCAATTACTGATGCCAGGCATTTCGTGAATACTCTGGGTGCAGTAGATAAGCCAAAGGGCAATGCTGAGAATTGATAATGCTCTGATCCTGCAAGAAATCTGAGGTGTCTTCTGCAATCTGGTCGGATAGGGATGTGCAGGTATGCCTCCTTGAGATCTAGAGTCACCAGCCAAGACTCCTTGCCCAGCATGGGAAGAAGTTGCTGTAGGGTCAGCATTTTGAATTTTGGCACAATGAGATAAGTGTTGAGCGCGGACAGGTCGAGAATAGGCCTCCATTGGTTTTCTTTTCTTGGTACCAGGAATAATCTGGAGTAAAATCCTTGGCCTTGTTCTATAGATGGTACCCTTTCTATAAGCTTTCATCTGAAGTAAATTGCTGATTTGTCTTAAAGCCTCTGCCTTCTGGTTTGGTGGAAGGTTTGGCATTCCGCCCCTTTTTGGCAAAGTGTGGAAGTAAAACCTGTATCCTTTGTCTATTGTTTGCAATGTCCATGTATCCTTTGTAATGCAATGCCAGTTTTTCGAGAATAAAGCCAGCTTTCCACCCAAGGGAGCTTCCAGTTGATCCCTGGTAGGCGGAATCAGAGTCAAGTCATTGGGTCTGTCCTGTGGTACTGGTTGAAGTTGTAGCTGTGGCACTACTACGCTGGTTGGCAGGCTGCCACTGACGGCCCCCGTAGGCACCCTTTGATTGACCTCTGCCTCTAGGGCATCTGTTCCTGCCCCTCTGTGCTCTGGAGGTGTCTGGAAAGGACCAATTCTTTGTAGGCCAGTTTCTGTTGAACCTCGGAGGTTGGACCTGCAGGAATTCCTTTACTGTTTGCACAGATTTTGCTTTTTCTTTCACCTTCTTTAGAATCTCCTGTGCAGGGGAGCCAAATAAATTTTGTTTCTCCATTGGAGCATCGAGGAGTTTAGCCTTGACATGGTCTGGCAATGATTGCTCCTTCAGCCAGGCATGCCTACGAATTACTGCCCCAGTCATAGCTGATCTAAATGAAGCCTCCAGTGCATCATAGCCACATTTTAAGAAATGATTACTGACCTGCTGAGAGTTGTGTACCAAATCCTGAAGGGATTTACGGTCTAAAGGTTCAGGAGAAGAAAGCTTCTTATTCAGCTGATCTAACAAAAATTCTTGGTACTGTATCATATGGAATTGACAGTTTAATGCCCTGGCAGAAAGAGTAGCAGATGTACAAACCTTTTTTCCCCATCATTCTAATGCTCTAGACTCTCTTTCAGAGGGTAGGGGATTTTTGGCAGTAGCAGCTACAACCCCTTTAGGGCCCTGAGAAATAGTTTCTGGGTCTGCAGCATGGGCTTTATACAGGTGGAAGTGAGAATCCAGGACCCTGTAATATCTGTCAGGTTTGGCAGGGGCCGGGGGAAGAGAATCAGGTGCAGTACTGACATCATTGTACACATCATCAATTACAGTTAGAACAGGTGGTATGGCTAAGGGCCTATGCTGGGGCAAATGCAAAAAGGTCCTTAATCTTTTTCTAGAATCAGAGAAATCCTGACCCTGCCATTGAAAGTGCTCCCTCATGGAGTGTAAAGTCTCCCCAAAGGAAAATTCTTCAGGTGGGGAGGCTGAAGGAATAGAATCTTCTGCATCTGAATCCTCATAAGGCGAGTAGGCCCCTTCCTGATGGTCTGACAAATCAGATCCATCCATGGAGTAATCTGAGGAGAGAGGTTCAGAGGGATCAGTCCTGGGCCTTTTGTCTGGAGGAGGTTGGGAGGCCCTGTCTGGGTGAGGTTGGGAACCCCTAATTAAGGATATAAGGTCCTCAGCAAGACTAAGAATCTGAGAACTAGAGGAAGGCCTCTGGGAAGTAGATTTGGCAGGCAAAGTTTTTGAAAGTTTGGCAGCTTTAGCCCTGGAGAAGGCCTTAATAGACATAGAAGCTGGGGGCCTAGCTGCCCCACGTGCAGGGGTAGAAATGTCCAAAGGTATGGTGTCAGACAATTCTTGAGCACTAGCTTCGGTAGGGAGTTCTGAAGCCGACTCAGCCGGGGCCTCTCTGGCCTCAGTGGTCGGAGGTATGGTTTCGGTAGTAGTAATAACCGTGGACTCGGTTTCAGCCGAAACAGATACACTCGCGGTAGGCCTAGCAGTGGTTTCAGCCGAAACCACGGGCCGCGAGTGTCGGTCCTTTTCCTTGTGTTTTTTGACCATATGCGAAGTCGGAGTCTCCGACGGCATTTTATAAGCAAAAGCGGTTCCAAAAAATTCCTCTGCAAACTCCGACCGACGTCTAAGAGTCCGTCGGTTGAAGGAGGCACAGGCTAAACAAGCTGATACGTCGTGGTCTGGGCCTAAGCAAGGAAGGCAGTAAGAATGGAAATCCTTATGAGGTATTTGTTTCCCACAAGTTAAACAATTATTTACTTTGTCTGACATCGGCTGAGGCAAGAAAGAGTCCCCAACGGGGTACTTAGCTTTTTTCGAAGTCTTCGTTAGCTGAAATCTCTGGATCTGACCGACCGGCACTTGCGAACAGCTTCTGCTTCGGGCACCGCGCGGCAAGAAAGACTGAGGAAAATGGCATCAGCTGATGCCTTTATACCCCAGAAGCTCTGACATCGGGGAAAGTGCGACATCAGCCGAGGCCAGACCCAGACTTTGGAATCCGGCCGACCGAAGGGCTGCCTGAGGCAGGACAACCCATATGTTATGACTGCAGATGCATCCTTGAAGGACATCTTGACAGAGATGGTCAGAGTACAGAATGTCTGTCAAGCATCCATAAACATCCATAAAACACCATAAAATGCTTAAAGGTTTATAGCACTGTCACCTCACAGCAAGAGGTCCCCAGTTCGATTCTCAACTGGGGTGCCTTCTTTGTGGAGTCTCCATGTCCTCCTTGTGTTCGCATGGGTTTCCTCCAGGTGCTCCAGTTTCCTCCCACATTCCAAAGACATGCAGTAGGTTGGCTGGATACTCTAAAATGGCCATAGGTGAGTGCATTACTGCGGCAGGGCTAGGCACCTGGCGGTGTAAACTTTGGCTCTAGATGATTGTCACTGTTGAAGTGATACCCCGACTCAATGTGCAAAAATGGGGAGAAGAGGTTGTGGATGGATGGATGAAGCTTACCACATACAGAATAATCTTCACTGTTAAATAGGATATAAAGTACTGCAAAGATGTACTTTTTTTTCTTCCATTAAACACACATACATAAACTGTACACACTACATGCACTAATAGAAAAGACAGAAGAAGGAATAAAATAACCCAAGAGGTTTATCTGAGCTCCAGAGATCATATTTGTCAAAGAAAGGTAATCTTCTCAGCGATCCTTTTCTTCCAGCGGTACTAGAACTGAGGGCTGATGTCGGACTGTCAAAGATTATCCTACTCTGGCAGCTGATTGGTCCTTCACACCCAAAGACATGCACAGTGAGGAGTCTGAAGCTCAGAGAGACTGCCAGAAAGAAAGAACAGTCGGGCACTACTACCCAACTGCCAGTAAGGTGTTGCATTTGTTGAACATCATCAGATTTAACTTTTTACTTCATCTTCTTTTTTTTTTCTCTGATGGGGGAGTAACACAATCAGAAGCCTGCAAAAGTACATCGGTTTGTGAGAGTGTGTATTACTCTGGTGAAATTCCTGTACTGTGGAACACCAGTGTTTACTTTTATTTTCTGCTGCTTTTCATATAGGTAGGATTATGAAAACCTTTGTATACCTGTCTAGATCATCATGTAATTTTTTCTATTTATAACTGGTCTGCAAATTTAAATTTTTTTACCTATGTCAGGATGGCAGAACCTGCCTGAGTTATCCAGGTACTTGCAAAAATTACATCTTTGGCATGCTGCAGTTCTGCACTCCTCCCGGTTTTCTTTTTAAGTACTGCCTCATCAGCTCTTGTAGAAGCTATACAAGAATACTTTTTAACAAATCAATCATAATATGTTAGATACAGAAGATATACTAGGTTAGGCACTTGAGTGTTTTGTAAAACTTTGCAAATCTTCATTTATGTTGTGCACTGAAGCTTTTTACAAAACCCTGCTCCTTCTTCAACAGTTCTTTGTCATGTGGTTGCATAAAATTTTGTTCACCAACGCAACAGCTCTGCATATAGTAGTCCATCAATTAATTTATGTCACAATTCTCCTATTTATTCTCTAGTGATGAGGAAAAAGCTCTGGAAATAAAGTGTTAAGGTAATATCATCCATGTCAGAGCTATTTTCTTTAGTGACATGCTTACAAGTCAATCGCATGGCCTGCTTTATAAGCTCAGTTTAGAATACAGTACCACTTTCCATCAACACCATCATCACTACTATATGGCTGCAGAAAACCACAACATTTTAGGCAACAACACACAACTGAAGCTAGAAGAGAGATCACAGGCCTTAGGTAGTGTGTGCCATGCTGACAAAATAAGTAATGAAAATGGAAGCACAGACACTGTAGCACAGTGGTCATGATTTATGAACAGCAGCCAAAGTGACGCAATAGGAATGCAAGTTAAAATAAAAAAATAAATAAATACATAAAAAAGAGCAGGAATGATAACATATAAAATTTAAAAAAAGCCCTGCAGAGAATACATATGTTTTCATAAAAAGGATAATGTGAACTTGTGGAAAAACTAAACTGGAAGAAAGGCAGCACATCCAGGATAGGGTTTCCACAATGGGACTTTAGAGTGAGAGTTTAAAGATCTGGAATAGATTACAAGATGGACTTTCTGGGAGCCAAGACTTCTGCTAAATGATCACATGGGAGTATAGCACTTCTGGCTATCAAACATTCTGGCATTTTGAATAAAGGGTTACTACTCACATTGGCTTAGCAAACTTTTTTCATCACTTTATATGGGCCTGCCAATTAAGATAAATCATGGCATTTAGTCTGTGGCTGACGACATAACATGACAGTGATTTGGAGGAGTGAGACACACAACCACCCAGTGTTTTGCTCTTAGTGGGATTTACCATTTTCCCTGGAGAACACAAGTACTGGCAGGAATTTTTTTCCTTTTCCTCTTGATGGTGTTGACATCCAAGTTCCAGGCCATTAAGATAAACAAAGATAAAATACAAAACAAAGGAGAAAAAAACAGATGAAGATGGATTTGCTACTAGCAATCCCGACAATAAACAGGTGATTTAGAAACTTTCCTCTACTTGAATGATGACTATACCTGTACCATCACTGAAACCTGGTTAAAAATCCAAAAAGGCACATCTGAAATTCTATGGTATACTTCCACTGTTGAAGATCTGATGAGAAATATGGCAGGGTTTCAGTATTTATAAAACATTTACAGCTGTGTAAGAAAACTTAACATAACAGATGTTCTAACAGATCAGAGTTGTGATTGCCTAAGCAATGTGGGTCCTACCCTTCGTGACTGGCCAGCTTTTCAAAACTGAAGGGCATCTTCAACAAGCTACAAGTGTCAGGCGCTCAAGATGAGTTCCATATAGACAGCTAAATCCCAAATTGCCTCATTGCCCTGAAAGAAAAATGCTAGAAAACAAATCAACAACAAAACTATATACAAAAGAGTGTACATAGGCACACCCAGGCAACACAAAAGGAAAACGGCCCAAATAAAGAGGTTGTAGGCAGGGGAGGCTACAGCAACAGTAACCTATTAAAAATCTACTGTTATGGTAAGTTTATTTACAAAACTGTACTATGTTCAACATATAGATCGCTACTGCAATAGTCCATGTTATATGGGTCAATTAGCATAGCTTAGAAAACTAAAAGGCAGGAGACCAATAAACTAAGACTTTGGAAGCCCTTGGAGAATGGCACTAGCAAGGCCTGCTCTGGACCCTGAAAAGGAATCCATTTTGTTGTGTTTTGTAAAAGTATGCCCAGATGACCAAGTTTCTGCCTTCAGATTACATTTAGAGTAAACCCCCATGCCAGAAAGCCAGCAAAGAAGACAAAGCCCTTGTGGAATGGACCTAACCCTGCCTGGAGGTGACTTACTACGGTGAGTATAACAAAAGGTAATACATGAGGCAACCAATGTCACAACAGACCATCTCTTTCCTCTTACCTTCATAGGACACAATCAGCTGATCAGTTTTCCTGATGGCTCATGTCTTGTCTAGGTAGCATCAGAGCTGCCTGTGGACATGCAGAGTGTAAAACAGTCCTCTCTCTTATTCTTGGGTTTAGGAAAGAAGACAGGGAGATGAAAGTACAGTTGTGTACACTTACCATAAATGTAAATGTTCGAGTGTATTCATTGTTGCAGTCATTACATTTGGGTAATCTGCTGGCAGGTTGCCCTCAGTTGGCCTGAATAACAAAGTCTTGGGTCCTATGTCAGTTGCTGTCTCCTCTTCCATGATGTCAGGTCATCAGGGGTATAAAACATGCAGCCGATGCCATTTTAATCAGTTTTTCTTGCCCCAGATGTCAGATGCCCCCCAAATGGGGGGCAAAAATATATATGTATATAACTATAAATATATAAATGCACTTTAGAAACATAAACTTTACCTTCAACTAAAAAGCAAATACACCACAAAGGCTTTTGAGTATAGTGAAGGAAAGAGAAGGTATAGAAAGGGGGCTGGCGGGTGGGTAATCCAGACTGCAACAGTGAATACACTCGTACATCTACATTTATGGTTAAGTGTACACAACTGTACTATGTTCTTCGTGTTTCACTGTTGCAGTCATTACATTTGGGTAGAATTCCAAAGGTATGGATGGAACTAAACAGCATTAGGAGCAGCTATAAGGCCCTGAAGGACTGCAGTGGCAAAGCCTGCCCTGGATTTAGAAAAGAGAGGTAAATGGTACAGTTTTGTGAACGTATGAACTGAGCTCCAAGTAGCAGCTTCTAGAATGTCTCTGGGTAGGTACCCCTCTGAGAAAAGCTGCTGAAGTAGAGGCAGCCCTGGTGGAATGGGATCTGATCCCGTTGGGCACAGGTTTACCATGGTGCAAGTAGCAGAAATGAATGCAATGGCTTTATCCATTTAGAAATAGTCTGCTGCAGCAAATGCCACCAGTAGTTGCTCAGACATTCATAGAGATTTTGTCCTGTTTAAGTAGAATCTTAGTTGTCTGTGTACATCCAATGAATGCAGAATCTGCTCCCCCTTGTTCTGCGGATTTGGGAAGAAAGTTGGCAGGTGAATGGTCTGGTTAAGAGCCACACTGGATACCACCTTAGGCGTAAAAGAAGGATTGGTCCTGAGGGACATCCTGTCCGGGTAAAAAATAATGAAAGGCTCCACTGCCATGAGAGCCTGTAGTTCTGAAACCCTTCTGGCTGAAGTGAATGCCAAAAGAAAGGCCGTCTTCAAAGAAAGAAATTTTATATCCGCAGTAGCTGCTGGTTCAAAAGGAGGTAGGGTGAGTTTTTCCAGCACAAAATTGAGGTCCCATGCAGGTGTTGGTGCTCTCCTGGGAGGCCTTAAATTTTTGACTCCTCTGATGTACTGTTTTAGCAGGGGATGAGAATAGAGGGGAGGCTCTGTGTTGTAATGGGCTGAGATGGCAGAGGCATGGATATTTATTGAAGAAAAAGATAGGCCCTTGTGAAGCATCTCAGTTAAGTATTGCAAAATCTGAGGAATATTGGGCTTTGCTGTGTCTATTCCTTGTGCTTGGTTCCAAGCAAAGAATCTCTTCCATTTATCAGCATAAGATTTTCTAGTACTAGGTTTTCTGGCCTCCAAAATGACATCCATCACAGGTTTACGGAGAGATGTGATGGGTGAAATTAGTTGATCAGCCATGCTGCAAGAGTCAGAGTTTGGAGCAGAGTGTGCAGAATTTGATAGTTCTGCTGAGACAATAGATGAGGTGTTTGAGGCAAGTACCACGGAGGCAGGTGTGACATATTCCTTAGAAGCGGGTACCAGTGTTGGCGAGGCCAGTCCAGAGCAATTAGGATCATTTTTGTTATTTCCTGTCTGACTTTTAGTAAGAGCTTGGAGAGTAGAGATAGAGGAGGAAAGGCATAGACTGATAAGTTTTTCCAGCTGAAGGATAGAGCATCCACTTTCCATGCTTTTTTGTGATGAATTCTTGTGCAGAATTTGTCCAACTGATAGATCTATTTGCCTCTCCCCAAAACTATGTCTGGACTCCCCCATTTTTGTGTTAACATGCTGAAGATTTGTGGATCCAGTTTCCATTCATGTGGGTCCATAAGACTTCTGCTTAAGTTGTCTGCCAGAGTATTTTGCTTTCCTGGCAGGAATTGCGCTAGAAGATGTATTTGGCAAGTCAAGTCTGTGTTCCACAAGGCCATGGCTAGTCTGCAAAGGGGGTAGAAGTGGGTACCCTCCTGCTTGTTTATGTACCACATAACTGTGGCATTGTCCATCTTTACCAGGAGCTGTCCTGGATGAAGGAAGTCCTTGAAGGCTGTTAGAGCATTTAGAACAGCTAGCATTTCTTTCTGGATGATATGTAGATGCACTTGGTTTGGGCTCCATTTGCCCTGAATGCATCTCCCTGACAGGTGGGCCCCCCCAAGCATAGTCTGATGCATCTGTAGTTAGGGTTTGGGTGGCAGTGGGGTAGAATAAATGACAGTCCCTTGTTTTGGTGACATGTCTCTGCCCACCAAAGAAACTCCTGTTGTAGGCAGGGAATGAGAGGAATCATTGTTTCCAGGCTGTGACAATGTTGACTCCATAAGCTTTTTAGGTACCATTGAAGTTTCCTCATATGCAGTCTCACATATGGAATTAGTAGAATGCAGGATGCCATGAACCCCAAAGCCTGCAGAATTTATCTTGCAGATAGCTGGGTTTTTGTTGCCATTTGTTTGAAGTATGCTATCAACTGAATTTGTTTGTTTGTCTGGCATGAGGTAAGCCATCTGGGCAGTTGTATTCAAGCTTGCACCCAGGAATGTAATTATTCGAGAGGGTACCCAGTTGTGATTTCTTTTTGTTTATAGTGAACCCTAGGCATGCTAGAAGCCTTTTTACAAAGGCCAGATGTTGAAAAAGAGTCCTTGTCCTATGCCTGAATGAGGCAATCGTCCAGATAAGGATAAATTTGAAGGTTTCTTTGTCTGCAAAATGCAATTACTGGTTTGTGAAACTGCACTTTGTGAAGACCCTGGGCGCAGTAGATAAGCCAAAGGGCAGTGGAGAGAATTGGTAATGCAAAAAGCCTGCTTTGAAGTGGAGGTATCTTCTGCAAGATTCCCTTACTGGGATATGCAGGTATGCCTCAAGTCTAGAGTTACCAACCAGGCATTCTTGCCTAGCATAGGCAGTAGCTGTTGTAAAGACAGCATTTTGAATTTTGGAATGTCCAGGAATGTGTTCAGAATTGATAAGTCCAGAATTGGACGCCATGATTTGTTTTTTCTGAGTACCAGGAAAAGCCTTGCATAAAATCCTTGGTCATTTTGCCTTTTCTGGTACTGGTTGAATAGCCCCCATATCCATGAGCGACATGACTTGCTTCCGGGCCTCTGCCCACTGGTATGGTGGCAGATCTGGCCATCCGTTTGGAATTAGCAATGTGTGGAAATTAAATCTGTACCCCTGGGATACTATGTTTAATACCCAGTTGTCCTGGGTAATAAAATGCCAATTTTGAGCGTGAAGCGCTAGTTTTCCCCGCAAGGGGGCTGCCAAAAGATAAGTGCTTGGTGATGGTGCAGGAAAGTCATTGAGACTGCTTACTGTAGGGTTGTGCTTTGTTACCTCCAGATTTGGAGGTGGAGGCACCCCATTGCTTTGAACTGTAAGATCCCGGTGACTGATATCTGGAGCCTTTGGAGTGCCTGGACTTGCCCTGAGTGGCTCTGTTGAACAAAGAAAAGGACCAATTCTTAGTAGGCCAGTGTCTACTGAACCTGGGTGGCTGCCCTTGCAAAAAATATTTTACAGTTTGCATAGATTTAACTTTATCTTCCATTTTCTTTAAAACCTCTTCTGCCTTATTACCAAACAGGCTGTCATGCTGTAAAGGGGCATCCAACAATTTAGCTTTAACATGATCAGGCAGATTTTGCTCCTTGAGACAGGCATGCCTTCTTATCACAGATCCAGTTATGGCGGCCCTGCAAGAGGCCTCCAAGGAATCAAAACCACATTGCAAAGTATGCTTTCCAGCCTGTTCTGCTGAATGCAATAAATCCTGTAACTCTATTTTCCACACAATCAGAAATCAACATCATTTTCTGTTTCAGTAAGCCCATAACATGCTGTTGATATTTAAGCATATGGAACTGGCAGTTTAAAGCCCTGATTGCCAGGGTTGCAGACGTATAAACCTTCTTATCCCATCTATCCAGCGCCCTGGAATCTCTATCAGAAGGGGTAGGATTTTTGGCTGGAGAAGCCTTAACACCCTTGGGACCCTGAGAAATAGTCTCAGGATCAGCAGCAGGATTTTTAAAAAGAAATTTGTGGGAGTCAGGTACCCTGTAATATCTGTCTGGCTTACTAGAAGCCAGAGGTAGGGAATCAGGAGTCATGCTTGATTCTGAGAACACATCATCAACAATGTCTAATACAGCAGGCATTGCCAAAGGCCTATGCTGAGGAAGAAGAAGAAAATCCCTAAGCCCCTTTTTTGATTCTGAGAAGTCCTGACTCTCCCAGTGAAAATGTTCCCTTAAAGTATGCAAAGTTTCTCCAAAAGAGTAATCCTCAGGAGGAGAAGCAGAGGGGATGAATTCCTCTGCATCAGAGTCCTCATAAGGTGGAATAGAAAATTCCTGATCAGAAGAGGAATCAGAAGAAATGGAAACCTGACCTGAAGATTCATAATCAGTGCCTTGCCTAGGCCTATTAGCAGGAGGGGTTGGGAACCCCTGATCAAGGTAATTAAATCCTCAGCCATTTTGATAATTTGTTTTTTAGGCACAGGGGCCTGAGCACGTGGCTCATGCATCGGTTTTTTAGACACAGAAGTTGGTTTGGTCTTGTTTTTGATGATGGCGTCGGTTTAATATAAAAATGTTGAGGCCTGAAAACACCCTCAGAAGCCAGTGCCTGCTCAGCGGCACCGGATCCATCCAAGGGAGAGACATCCGTGGGTTCAATACTAGCAAAATCCCGCGGCATACCGGACTCAGAATGCTTCTCGGTAGAGGCCTGCGACTCAAAAGTAGTGGGTATCAGGGGCTGCGAAAGTGCCTCACTGAGTACCGGCGAACTGGCAAATGGCTTAGGAGAAGCTTTGTCGTCGGTTTTGGACCTCAACGTCTGTCTCTGTCTTTTTCCTTGCGTTTTTTGTGAACTCCGGTAGTCGGATTGCTAACTGACGACATTTCAGGGTAGTTAAATCTTAAACCAAAATATTTAGAAGCAAAAATATACCAACTCTTAAAACAGCCCCTGTCTTGTGTTTGTAAATCCATTCTGTGGGGAAGCCTATGGTAATTGCCCTTGGCCAGATTGAAAAGAAAGGATAATCACTGTTGCTAAGGCTAAAATGAAGTCACCACCACAAAGACCAAACAGAGTCAAGGCCCACTCTACAAGGACCTTGGCTTTTTGGGAAGGGTTGGATTCTAGAAGCTGCTACTTGGTCCTCTGTACATACTTTTACAAAGCACTATAAGCTTAATTCCTTCTTTAGGTCTAGAATGTGCTTCGCTAGGACCATTCTCCAGAGGCTTCTGGACCCTCCCCTTCTACCTGGCAAATATAGTTGGCTATGGTAATCTATCCATACAGGTAAAGCTACTGCAACAATGATCAATATTAAGTACATAGTTCAGCTGTGTAAGGTGAACTTATCCTAACAGTAGATGTTTGAATGATCAGTGGTGCAGTAGCCACTTCCTCCCTCCATCCCAGTTTTTTTTTTTTTTTTTGTGTTTTCTATGCGAGGGTGTGGGCATTTACTTTTTGTTAATTCCTAGCCTTGTCCTTTCAGGGCTCATCCTTCCTCTCTCCACTGACAGGAAAGCTCAGAAGGGCTTTGTGTCCAAACTTGTCTCAGTCAGCTAAGATCGAGCAGTTTGGGCATGTGGAAGGTGCCCTGAAGCTTTGTAAGTTGGCCAGCTGCTATACACTTTGCATGATATAATCCATATACTAAGGGTATTGCAGCAGTGATCAATATGAAGCACATGTCTGTCTTGAAATGAGATTTAATTTTAAAACACTATACCTTTGAAAAATGAAAAAAACTGCACCAGTAAAATATGGCATTTTTGACATTCCAATTCAGTCAAAATACTTAACGGTCCTTGACTTTGACTAACTTTTGCTATGTTCCTCAAACATTTTTTGTCTGGTAGATAACTGAAGATTACAGTTGTTCAATATCAGACATAAATGTTTCATACTTTTGCTTCAAAAAAAAACTACACTAATGCAAATGTTGTTCTATTAACTTACAATTACAAATTGTGTGTGACCTTGGGCCTCTGTCACTTACTTCTGTGAAGAAGTTGAGAGATATGCCAGTCATACAGGTGTATATTAAGTGACCTATGACAGTTGCTCTTTCACAACCCATTAACTCTTCAGTGGTCCCAAAACAGACTTCAGTACAAGTGTATACCAGGTAAGCACACTGAAGGTTCTAGAAACATGTGAGTGGACACTGCTTCTAATAAAATAGGACTGATATCTGTTTTTGTAGGCAGTGCAACAATATGACTCTGGGATTCATATTATGACTGTTGAACTCCAAAATCTGCTCCTCTGATGAGTAGCATTTACAATAAAGTTGGCTCTATTCCACTTTGGAAATACTGTTCAACAAAGTAAATGGTGAAACTGCAGAGTATTCACAGTAAGGTCATTAATAGATCAGCTTTTCTACAAACTTCTTCTTTGATAACTACATAATTGCAGCACCAACAACCATAACAGAACAGCTGCAAAACCCGACACGTTTGTGTTTAAAATTGACTTGTTATGCAGGATGTCAACTTTTATTTCTTGGGGGGGGGGGGGGGGGTAAATTTTGCGTCAAGTAGGCACTTAGGGTCAGGCAACAGAGCCCAAATACCTACAGAACATACAAGACCTGCTTCAAGAATCAAGTCATGTCCCTCTAAGGTGCAACTGTGCACCAGTTCCGACAATTCCAAGATGTGAAACAGCTAACAAATGTTCAAAAATCTAGGCCAGTCCAATGAACCCTATGGACTCAGAAAGATGCAAGACAACCACTTTGCCTATGGATGGCAAGAGACCTGCTGAAGTTAGGGGAAGGAAGCCTATAATGAGACGGTTTGGTCCAGAGTGTGACCATCAAGCATGCCCAGGGGTGTGTGTGTGTGTGTGTGTGTGTGTGTGTGTGTGTGTGTGTGTGTGTGTGTGTGTGTGTGTGGAGGGGGGGGGACTCAAACCTTTCTCAACCATATGAGGCTGCAAAGCCAATAGCCTGAAGTGACACCCCACCAAGGTGGATTTTACAGGTACACAAGTCATATCTTATCAATGGTCTTTGGCTAGAACAAGCTGAAAGCACTCATTGCTTAGAGGGGCTGCTAAAAATATGCCTGACAAGGTCACCCTGTGGATGGATGGGTTAGCAGGAAGAGGATATAACCACTGTCTGGGGCTTTCCCTTTCTTTCATTCTTTACAGAAAAAGTATAGGATTTCAAGGAGGACTCTACCGCTGGTTTCTGTGTTGGAAATCTTCATAGAGGAGGAACAGTTTCTTCCCTCTTCATTTATGGGGCTGAATTAAAACACTGACGTGTGGCAGTGCTTGATGTCATGTTTTTCACCCAAGAAGCAGGGGCAAGTATTGTGCTGGTTAGCTTCCCATTTCATGACCTGATAACTGCAGGAACATCTGCAAGTACTTGGTGTCTTATATATCAAATAAGGAAACTTCTTCCTCAGTGAAAAGTTAGAATTGAGACCAAAACCATGAGAAAGGCAGAAAGACATGGAAGGCACAGGGGCTACACACTTTCCTAGCCTGGCAAGTATTGTCATGTCATGTGCTAGGAGGAGGTGCACACCTGCCTCCAAGTGAGATGACAGAAACTGTTTAATGATCTGGGGACAGTAGAATTGAAAACCATTATTACTCACTACAAAAGGCTTAAATATTTCAGATCTGCACACTTAAAACTGACCAACGCCATGACACAGAAAGAATAAGCTTCATATGTAATGATTGAGAATCAAACAGATGACCTGTTCGAACTTCAAGGAGAAACAGTAATAAGGCTTTCATGTCTAACCTTGAACATGTTGAAGAGCACTACAGGTCTCTTGCAATTTACCCATAAACTGATCAGCAATTAGTAAAGCAGCGTAAACACAATCCAGTTTTCAAAAGGGGTGGGCTCCATCTGACAATCTGATCTGCAAAGCATTGAGACAATAAGTGAAAAAAAAAGAAATTGAACCTTTCTTGCAAGAACGGCATACTGAAAAGGGAACCATTTCCGCAAAATTCTTACGGTTTAGATACAACTATTTACACTGAATTTATTTACCTGACTGGCAAGTTATGCTTTAAAAGAAATATTGCTTCAACTGAAAATAAATAAATGGCACAACCTTCCAAAAGACAATACAAATTAAACTCACCTTATGTATACTTTGCAAATGGTACAATGAAACAAAGTGAAACATTCACAAGCTTTATGTGGGATGTTGTAATATCTCTGTGTATTGCATTGAAAAACCTGTTCTAATCAAACAGGGAAGAGATTACCTATACAATGTATGCAGTAGTAAAAATGAGTAAGACAGATAAATGCAAACTATCAGATTTTCCCACTGCTGTGGCCAGCAGCCAATTTAGGAATCAAAATAATGTGTCTAAAGGTGGATTCTCTGGCTTTCAATTACATTTCACTATGGTGCTACTACCAAGAGATGCACACTGAAAGAACACTGATGCACCAGTTTTTTGTTTGTATGAGAGAAGAGCACAGCCAATGGGATGTGTGCAAACATATACTGCAACAGTGAAATGCTGACCAGACAGACAAGACCAACCAGAACTGAAAACATTTAGTATTAATATAAAAATCTCTGTCAATTAAAAATTGTAAATACATGCACAACTTAAATAAGCCAGACAAGCCATAGCCTAATTTTTGATAAGTTATTTCTCCTTAAATAAAGAAATAAATATACAATAATAGCTATGTTGGTTTACTAGTTAATTGTTGTTTACTGATGACACCAATAGGTGATGTTAAAAAGCAAAGGTAAACTTGGATTCACTAGTCTAAAAAATAAGTCTAGGGATGAACCACTTAGCTCAGTTACTGGCATATTTCTAAACTGTTACATTTCACCAGCTAAGATGCACGAGGTGTCTTAGTGTTTTCCATGTTGACAAAGGAACAGAATTTTGCAACTCCTTTACTGATATTTGAATTGGTGTCATTTTGGCTCCCAGAAGTAGGAACTCATTTGAATCACCTAGTCTGCCATTTTCCCTAAACTACTGGAAGGTTTATAGCTTTCCATTAATTTTTTGTATGCATTACTGTACCTGCTAAATTAGTATTACCAGCATATATTACTGCACCCATATGTTACATGATGTGTGTTTTCATACAATCTTGCTATATCCCAACCTTAAGAGAATCTTACTGTGGCAGCAAGTGCACTTTGTGTTTAGATATGTACATGTTGCATACATGTATGTGTGCTCACACAGACATGACAGTTCTCTTGTAAATTTACTCATCGGCATCTGCTAAAGAAGCATAAACGCAATCTACACACTTCACAGTAAACCACAAATTTACAAAGTAAAATTGGCGGTGGTGGTGGTGGTGGTGGGGGGTGACAGTTTAACAAGATTTTTTTGAAACCATGAAGCAAATGACAAAACACCATACACATTAATAAAAGCAGCAATATTCTTATGCCTTTAAACTAATGTTAAAACCACAGCACCATATACAATGTATATAAAAAGTGTACACACCCCTGTTAAATTGCCAGGTTTTTGTGATATAAAAAAATGAGACCACAATAAATCATTTTGAAACTTTTCCCACCTTTAATGTGACCTATAACCTGTACAATTCAATTGAAAAAAACACATCTGTTAGGGGGAAAATATAAAAAATAAAAAACTTAAAATAATTTGGTTGCATAAGTGTGCACACCCTTAAACTAATACTTTGTTGAAGCACATTTTGATTTAATTACAGCATTCAATCTCATTGGGTAGGAGTCTATCAGCATGGCACATCTTAACTTGGCAATATTTGCCCACTCTTCTTTGCAAACGTGCTCCAAATCTGTCAGATTGCAAGGGCATCTCTTGTGCACAGCCCTCTTCAGGTCACCCCACAGATTTTCTATTGGATTTAGGTCTGGGCTCTGGCTGGGTCATTCCAAAACATTAATTTTCTTCTGGTGAAGCCATTCTTTTGTTGATTTGAATGTATGCCTGGGGTCATTGTCTTGTTGAAAAGTGAAATTCCTCTTCATCTTCAGCTTTCTAGCAGATGCCTGAAGGTTTGGGGCCAAAAGTGACTAGTATTTGGAACTGTTCATAATTCTCTCCACCTTGACTAAAGCCCCCAGTTCCAACTGAAGAAAAGCAACCCCTAAGCATGATACTGCCACCACCACGCTTCAATGTGGGGATAGTGTTCTTTTGGTGATGCAAAGTGTCGTTTTTGCGCCAAACGTACCTTTTGGAATTGTGGCCAAAAAGTTCAACCTTGGTCTCATCAGACCATAACACATTTTCCACATGCTTTTGGGAGACTAGATGTATTGTTTTGCAAATTTTAGCCAGGCCTGGATGTTTTTCTGTGCAAGAAAAAGCTTCCATCTTGCAACCCTACCCCATAGTCCAGACATATGGAAAATACAGGAGATTGTTGTCATATGTAGTACACAACCAGTACTTGCCAGAAATTCCTGCAGGTCCTTCAGTGTTGCTGTAGATCTCTAGGTAGCCTCCCTGACCAGTTTTCATCTCATCTTTTCATCAGTTTTGGAGGGACGTCTAGTTCTTTGCAACGTCACTGTTGTCCCATATTTTCTCCACTTTTTGATGACTGTCTTCACTGTGTTCCATGGTATATCCAAAGCTGTAGAAATTTGTTTGTACCCTTCTCCTGACAAATACCTTTCAACAATGAGATCTCTTTGATGCTTTTTAAGTTCTCTGCGAAGCATGACATTTGCTATAGCAAGCAACTGAGTAAATGTCAGGAAAATCCTACTAGGACAGCTAAACTTTATTTGGGGTTAATCAAAGTCTCTCTAATTGATGGCAGATGTGCACCCAAGAAGAATGAATGCTGTAATTAAATCAAAAGGTGCATCAACAAAGTATCAGTTTAAGGGTGTGCACACTTATGCAACCCGCCTATTGTACATTTTTTATTTTTCACCTAACAGATTTGTTTGTTTTTCAATTGAATTGTACAGGTAACAGGTTAAAGGTAGAAAAAGTTTCAAAATGATTCATTGTGGTCTGATTTTTTTATATCACAAAAACCTGGCATTTTAACAGGGGTGTGTAAACTTTTTATATCCACTGTACTTCAGCACAGGCTTCTTAGAAGGAAGAGTGGATGAAAGCGCCACTGACTAACAAACCATCAACATTCTTGTGTACTTAAACTGTGTGACTTAGGGAAACAATTCCACAAAGATCTAAATGCTTGCTTTTGATGGAAAAAGAATCTATGGAATGATTTTGTAATGCAGTGTACATAAAACTTAAAATGGAAGGATGCTTAGCAGTCCCTCCTCACACAAATGTAATACCAATAAAAGACAATATAAGCAAAAATCAAAAACCATTGTTTAAGAGAGAAAAATTATTAAGTTGGTCAGTGAATTCTGCGGGTAGTGCACAACAGAATGAAAAAAATCTTAGTGAGATTCACTAGTTTCTGCAACGTCACCACCAATCCCCTTAATAAGGGGAATACATGTAATTTAGATAGATTTGTCTTTGCTAAGAATAGTAATGAAGCAGGAGAGAGACTCTAAACTGAAAATGTTTATGTCAGAGATGAGATCAAACATTAGTATTAAGTGAAAGTGCTGAAATGTGAGCCAACTTAACAGCCCTGGAGATTAAATATTAAACCTTCCATTACATCGTGGAAGGTGTTTTGCATAAGAAATATTATTTTGCATAAGAAATATGAGAAAACTTTTGAAACCATAAAAACTGGGCCAGTTTTAAAGAAAAAACCTAGGTATAGAAGAATAATATAAAACATATGTTCATTTCAAAGACTGTTTTAGAGAATAAGAGACATGAAAGTTGTATACTTATTGCAACAATAGCTTTGTGCTGGTAATTGCATCTTCCTTAATAAGCAGGGACAAGGCTATCTGAATTTAAACATCCCACCACAGGCTAGCTGCCCTTGCTGGCCATTTTAAGCCTAACTAATTATCCTTTTTGTGGTCAAAATAGCACATCCCATTTTGATTACAGATTGGTCTTTCCCATCCTATGGTTAATAATTATATATAACCCTTAATGAGAAAAAAACTGTGATCATACCATAGATAATTTGAGGGGGCCCATGCATGGTTTAAATCATGTTACCATCTAGAAATTCTCCCAGGCTCTTTACTAACAAAGCTGTGCAACCCAGGATCATCTCCAGATCTCAGTTAGTCCATACTAAGAAAAATGATAAATCATAAATGCAGCCAAACAAACAGCAAACACCTAACACCACCATTCCAGGCACAGTAAGGATTAAGGCAGAGACAAAATGTGAAGGATATGTTGATGAGGATAGAATTATTAATTCAGGTAAATATGTAACTTGCTTTTCCACTGGATATTAAGCACTACATCTTTATGGACTTTCCAAGATGGCTGCGCACTTAACAGCTTAACTTCAGCTCTCCCAGTTTAAAAACAGAAACCAAAAGATAAGGGCCAGGAACAGTCACTTTTTAAATTCAGTTACTGGCTAGTAAGTACACTGCCTGGATGCCAGCAAAGAAGAAATTAAGAGAGGCTGAAAGAAAATCAACTAAAAAAGGTGAAGAAATACAAAAAGCTGAAAAAAATGGAAGAGGCTTTAAACAGATATCCACATGAATTGAAAACCATAAAAATCAGGGGTCAAAATGAAGAAAAGGCTGCTCAAGAAGAGAGGTTTCAAAAAATGGTAGAATTAAGAGTACACAGCATGTATGGAAAATCTGATATTTTCTGCTATACCAGACAAGCTAGTAAGGGCAAACTATATTAATCAGATGAAGGCAAAAGCCACTGGACTGGTATTCCACAGCAGGAACTGTTAATTGAAAAGATACACAGTGTGTATGCTCCAAATCTGGCCATGAGAAAGCAGCAAAAACCTGTATTGGTAAAGATGCAAACCTGCAAGCAGAAAGAACAGATCCTGTCAAAAATGTGGCAAAAGGGTAAAGTATTAAAAGATGGAGATTGTAGAGTATTTCTGGAAAAAGACTTCTCATTGTACACCAGGTGAAAGAGGAACAAATCAGAGAAGGTCAAGAGGCAGGTGCGAGACTCAAGCTGTTGTATCCAAATGTCTTCAGATAATTTTTTCATTGAGGATCAAAGTCATGATGCAGAAGAGGCTAAAGAGGAAATTCAGACGTTTGTCCAAAAAAAGTGAATCAAGTAGAAGAGCACTCTGCTTCTCATTCTTCTGATACTAAAGCCCACAGAGAAATTTTGCCAGTGAGAAATTTCAAATTTTCCAAAAGAAATGCTTGACAGACAGAATTGCAAAACAACTTCTGCTCTTAACAGCATTTCTATGAAACTTTTTGCAATATAAATTGCATGTTTTGTAGTAAAGCATTTTTAGTTGTTGTATGTGATAAACACACTAAAGTAAACACATGCATTTTTTTTCTTTTTCCTTTCGTTTTTTAGTATTGAAAATTGTAGATATTACTGTGCAAAAACATTATGTTTAAGTTAACAGGCTGTGACTTTTGGTAGCAGAGGTCTGGGATAGGGTGCAAACACACACACAGTATAATATATGTAGAGCTGACATATTTTCTCTAACTTTTGCATGCATGAATATCTTAAGACTCTTGGCTTAATCTAATAACAGGCTTTAAGTAGAAACAAGTGAATAAGATCATTGAATATAATGAAAAGTTTTAATTTTAGCAATAAATGTTTCAGCTTGTCTTCAGAAGTCTGAAGCTGAGGAATACATTTTTTTTCTTACAGTTCCATGGAGGCAAGCTGATAAGGCAATAAAAAGCCAGAGCACTGGTGTTTTCCAGGCTAAAAGTAAATGCTTTCTTAAAACACGCAAGTTGTTTTTCAGATCTCAGAAGGGAATAAAGATATATTATTTATTTTTATATATATATATATATATATATATATATATATATATATATATATATATATATAAAACACCAGTCTGAAGCAGACGCAATAACAAGGGTCTCCGCATGGATAACCTCAGTTATAGGTTAATTAAGGCCTGTATTTGCAGCTGTCTATTTGGGACAGCTGTTCCTATTAGGTGGGTTAAACTTCATTACTTACAAATGTACAAAGTTCTGTGCATTTGTATTAAGTTATCAGGTTCTGGGAGTGTTCTGGGTTTGTGTTTTGGATTTTTTATATGATGGTTTTCATTAAAATAACAAGTCTTGCAAAATATGACACAGGTTCCAATATTGATGAGGGAAAAAAACTACATAAAGGATTAGCCTGCCAAACATTAATAGGGGCATGTATCACAAAAGCTGGAAATAGACATTTCAAAAAACAGTCATAACTAATAGGTGAGTATATTGGCAACACCTTCCATATTACCCTTGAATATGAATGGTCTCACAGGTATAGACAAAAAGAAAAAATAGTTAATTATATTTAAAAAGCAGTGTACAAATAGTACTGTTACACAGACACATTTGGAAAGAACTGGACGTGTGAATTTGATAAAGGATTTCATGTTGTATATTCAGCAGAATATACAAAGGAAAAATAGTACTTATCTTAATTGATACAGGATCTCCAACAGTGATAGAAGAGGGAAAAAAAGATAATAGCAGATCTGTGGTAGTAAGGTGCTACTAGCAAGGGAGGACAATTACACTGGCATGTATTTACATTCCACCTAAAACTGCTATTATGAAGCTTAAATTGGGAGAAACAATCAGCTTTCAGCTGGGATATTACTTAAAGGTGGGGACTGAAGTTTAATTTGCAACAACAAGTATATATCTGGGGCCTAGAACAGGAAATATAATACAAAGAGGATAGATTTCTCAACAAATTTATGAACATATTTAGAATAAAAGACATTAACTCATTAGCAGGAACATGGAGAATTTACATATTATTCCGCAATGTACAATAACTGGACCAGAGTACACAGAAATGACATTTCACAGGAGCATGTACACTTAACTGAGAACTTTGACACACATCCAAAAATATTTAAAATAATGTGTCAATACATACTAAGATAAACAGTGCAGAGTAATGAAGTAAAGATGAGACATTGGCACTTGCCCAATTACCTGTTAAAGAGATGAATTTAAGGAATGGGCAGTGGGAATTATTCAGGAGTTAATAGAGAAGACAGAAAGTACTCCAGAAATTATATTTAATGAGTGGGATAAAATGAGAGAGTTTAAAAATAGGGTAGAGATAAAACAGGAGATATGGTTAAGTACTAACAAGAATTGTTTAGAGGGGCTGACAAAGCTTAAAATGTTACAGAATAAGGTGAATCTCAAAGAAGGGTAAAGAGGCACAATTGCAGAATGCTGATAGAAATTTTGCCAAGTAACTTTTTTGATAACGCTAAAGCACGGAAACTTTTGGCACAATGACTATGGCAAAGAAAGAAAAAAAAGGTATATTGCCAAACATAAGGAGTCTATAAAAAAAATAACCAGAGATCCCCTAGAGGTATTATAGCTATTTTGACATTTTATGAAAAACTATATAAAGCAGAGAAGTGGGGAAAATCAAGAAAAAGCATAAATGGAAATATACCAACGTCAGAGGTAGATAAGCCTCAACAATTAACAGCTATGATAGGAGGAGATGAGATAAAAATGGGGATACATAATCAATCTGCAAGAAAATCTCCAGGAATAGATGGCATTCCAGTGGAACTTTGGAAGCTATGAAAGAAGAAAGTGATAAAGATCTGGAAGGTTTTGTTTAAAAGCATTTTAAAAGGAGGGGAAGCACCAAGATCCTGAAAAAAAGCTTTGGTGGCTGTAATACCTCAAGAAGGTAAACACTGATCACAGCCAGCTTCATATAGACCCATTTCAATTTTAAACCATGATTATAATGTGTTTAAGTCTTTATATCACGGTTTAAAATTGAAATGGGTCTATATTATCAAGTGTTTATGTCTCTAGGCCACGGTGGTGCAGCGGTTAGCGTTGTCGCCTCACAGCAAGAGGCTCTCCAGTTCAATTCTCGGCTGGTGTGTGTTCTGTGCAGAGTCTGCATGTCCTCCCCGCAGTCAAATTTACCTTAAAAGACATGCAGGTAGGTGCGTGCATAAGTGGATGTGCCTTCTTTTAAGGTTGGGCACCCGACTGGCAACTCAACACCATAAAAATGCACTGCCAATCATTAGCAAACTGGAGTTCCATTGTGGCGGCCCCTAACCGGGAAAAGCAGAAAGACTGTTGTATTTTAAAGCATTTTATGTCTATAATGGCTAAAAGAATGGCAAGGCCAGACTTGACAGACATGGATCAAAGTGGTATTGTGAAGGTGAGACGAACATTTAACAATAATAGAACAATAAGGATCCAGAGTAAAGCAAAATTTAAGAAACTTTTACTGCTGTTGGTACATGCTGATGCAGAGAAAGCATTCAGAGTAAGCTGGGATTTCATAGGTGATTACTACGGTGACGACCAAAAGGGCCTTTTTAAGCCTAGCTTATGAATACACGTCAGTGGAAGAATTTGCATTCCCTGATACAATAAGAAGGTTAATTAGGAGGATACGAGAGTTCAGAAGCAAAACCGAAGTGTGAAGGTTCTTCCGAACATAGGAATCAGGCAGAGGTGTCTTCTATCCCCTTTATTATTTGCATTACACTTAGAGCCATTGGCAAAATAAAAACTCAGAAATTCAAGGATATGATTGGTATAGTATTCAAGAAAGGTTGGCGTTATTTGCAGATATTATTTTGTATCAGACAGAACCAGAAAAGGGCACCTCAGTGTTGTGGAACATTCTGAAACAGTTCCAGATTTCAGCAAATATTCATTTATGGGAACATGATAAAATGAAGTATGTAGGAGTATAGGTTAAAGAAATAAGATTCAGTTATAGCAGCCAAGGATATGTGTCAAGAGACTAAACAAAAGATAATACAAAAACCGAGAAACTGGAAGCCCTTGACTAGAGACATGGATAGCAAGATACACGCAGTAAAAATGTTTTAGTCCCTTTAGTTTTATACACATGCTAGGTATATTACATGTTAGGTATATTATCAGCTAGGAAAGTTGTAGATAGTAATTAATACACAGTTGAATAATTTTATCTGGGAGGGGGAGAGGGCAAGTGTTAAGTGATCCTTGCAATAAAATAAGAAGTGTAGGATTACCCCATTTGAAGAAATATTTGCAGATGCACAGTAAAGACTCTTGTACATAACACAAGCAGAAAGCTACAATTTAAAGTGAAAAGTGATGATGCTGAAGTAGGGAGTTAATTTAAGAAATAACAGGGTGGGATTTTGGATGCAGATCCTTAAGAAGAATAAAAATCTTACAGACTATTGCCTTCAAAAAGTAGCAGAAAGTATACCAAGAACTCACCTAAAATGGGAATGGAGAAAGGAGATTTTTGCCAATATGGATGACTGCAATTAGGGCTACAGAAAATAGGCATGAGGGGGCTGGAATTTACTGGAGGAAGCTGGCAATGGAACCGACAGAGAAGGACAAATAGACAGGGATAGGTAAGAGAGTGGGAAAAGAAGACATTTGGACTGAAGGATAGAGATTGCCTACACTCTAATATCAATCCCTGACAGGGAAGGCAAAGAAAAAGGGATATGGGCATCCTAAACGAAACACCTGCAATTACAGAGTTTTTAGCTCAATCTAGAACAGAAGCTGCTGTAAAAAATAAAGGGATAATAAGTAAATCATATGAAATATTGTATGATAACTCTAGGAATCACCACCACCACCGAGGAATCCAGCTGGTCAACCCAACCATGAAAAAGCACCAGCAAGGAATTCCACAATAAAAGAAGTTTATTAAACACAACATACTCCACAGAGTGCAACAGGATATAAAACGTAAGCACAATTCAAATAATATTCATGCACTTTTGTCCCTGCACAGGGCAGGATTTCATCGGCTAAAGCAGGATTTTATTGTAATATACTTTTTTAGTATGTTGCACAGTTCTAGTGTTGTATCTTAACCCTTTCATGTATAAATATAAATGTGTATTAAAAAACAAAAATATACATAACCTTATTAGCTTTTACATTTATTAATATTCTTTATCATTATAAAATAGAAAAATATGTATTGTATATTTTTTGGTAAGGTTTTCATCAAGCAGTTGAGTTTTTAAATACTGATTACATAACATTGTTGAGATAAAATTGATAAGCATTGCCTTTATTTTTGTATTGCCTTCATATTTCAATTAGGCCAAGTTTATTTTGGTTTAAATTATTATTTTAACAATATTTTTCCACTTGCCTTATTGGAAGTCATTTTATTATATTATTTTATTATATTGTATTAGTTTCTATTAATACTCAAATGTTTATGATACACCTGTATATTTATTCAGCTGGATACAACTCAGTCACTTGACTTAATTACTTTATTATTTAATTACACCTGTATATATTTGGAACTTTAATAGTTGATTCAGGTTCTGAAGAAATCCCACTCTGTACAGGGACGAAAGCCATGAATTTTATTTGAATTGGTGTGTGCTGAATTTAATAGACTTCTTTTATTGTGGATTACCTGAGTGGTGCTTTTTCACAGTTGGGTTGACCGGCTGAATTCTTCTTTGGTGGTTACTTGTCTTTTGGAATCATTTAGGCTGTTTTTTTAATCATCAATCAGAGGAGGTCAGAAAATATTGGGAAGACAGACTGGATAAGCAATTCACAAATTAACAATGAGAGGACATACATGTGGCTCCTAAATATGCAACCACATGTAGAAGATACAGTATTTTTGCCTGGAAGTGCTTCCATAGGTACTTTTTAAACCCAATCAGACTCCAAAGAAGTTTTCCTGAAGTAGATGGCAAATGTTAGGAGTTTAATAAGGAAGAAAGGAGTACCTAGGAGCATATTTTCTTGAAGTATGAGTTGGCAGACTTAGAAAATTCCCTACAGAGTACTATGTTAAGAATACTGGGCAAGCAAATGACTGTAACAATGAAATGCAATTACTAGAAAATAGAAATCAAAGTATAAACCAACAGTACTTCAAGTAGAGAATATTCTATCCATCCATCCATAGCCCCCTTTTTCCCATTTTTACATATGGGGTCAGAGTGAAACTTCAAGAATGACAATCATCTAAAGCCAAGATTTGGCTAACCCATGGCTAACCTTACCACGGTAGTTCTTCTACACCACACTTACATGCACACTCATACCTATGGCCAATTTAGTGCGTCAAATTCACCTACTGCATGTCTTTGGAATGTAGGAGGAAACCCAAAGGAACACAGGGAGGACATGCAGACTCTGCACAGGAGGCATCCTAGCTGAGAATCGAACCAGGGAACCTCTTGCTGTGAGGCAACAACACTATCCACTGTGCCGCCCTAGTAGTGAACATTGTAAGAATTACAATAGGAAGTAGGTTATTTAGAAAAGGGTAGGAGTAAATTACACAGAAAATGGTAACTGTTGGAACAATACTTGGAGAAAAACGTTTTTGAGCAGGAATGAGGTTTAAGAGACAGCAGGAACTGAAGAATTTATGTAATGTTGGTTTGGTTATATTGTATAGAAAATATATGTGATGATATTGTGTATAAATGTGAACCTGTTAATATGGTTTGATTACTTTTACATAAATGTAAGTTTGCCAGTGTCACAAGTAATAATTCAATACAGGTGTTTAAAAAGTGCATTTATTAACCTGCAAGACAGACTCTTAAGATTGTCCTTCTGAAACTAGATCCTCAACAACTGACTCTGAAGGACTACCTGAACCTGAAGATCACATCCAGTTTGCAGTTGCTTTGCAAGTATAACTCAGTCATAACCAGCTAACTAATGTACAGCATACCCATAACTGTCCAGATTTTGCTTCATATTTTTGGCCTGTGCCTCCTAAAATTTGTGTTTTTTTTTTTTTTGGAAAAAGCATTGAAAATCAAAGTCACTAAATAATGGCAGACATCCGAGTTTCAGACTTCGTAATCTTCAGATAATGCACACCAATGCTATACCTATTATTAACAACTTTCTAAATTTATAAAAGCTATATTTAAAATGTGTTCCTATTTGGAGTCTTTGCCCACATTATTTTTGCCTTTGTCCGGATTTCTTGTGGGAAGAGGTTGAGAGTTATAGCACAAGTATTAACCATGGATCCATTCCTGGAAAGGAGTTGGATCTATGTTTTGAAGCTAATGTTTTATTGTATTTTTGATAACACATTTGAATGCAATAAAAAGACATACTGACATAGACAAATTGAAAACTTTAGTCCAATTACCTTTTGGACAATGAAACAGAAAGGTACTGTTCTTTTCTAATGGACATGGTTCTGACAAGGTAGAATACATGTCTCTGCACATCTGTGGAGTGCAATAAACACACCCCTCTGTTTGAATAATTTTAGTGCAAGACACCGACTGTAGGAAGGAAGAGGATCTTTTCGGAGGGAATAAAAGTAAGGCGTTCTTAAAGTCTTCATTTTTAGAGATGCCAAGTACAAGGAAATTAGCAAGTGATGGAACAGTATATGGCTACCAAATGCACTTTAACAAAAGAATAACTTTACCCAAAGCCAAATATCTAGGACAAGTTAATCAAGAATAATGGTGACAGGGGCTGTAAACAGACTGAAGACGGTCCAAAAAGAAACATGAAACTATTTATTCTTGCAAGTCTTTTTGTTACTGGGTCTCATGGCAGAAGTCGGGGCCTTGACAACAGTAGTTTAGGGATAAATTTCTAAACTTCACTGGAACAGGGAAATCCACACACAGTAGAGAGGATGGAGATTCAGGTGAGGCCTGTCAGAGGGGAAGTTAAAGGTTTCTGAATAGACTCAGCTCCATAGGCTGCTTCAGATAAGGCCAAAACAGGCGAAACCAAACGACTTGTTGGGGCCATATAAGGCTTTAAGAATGACTAACTTTGCAATGTCTACTCATCTGAAAAAAACTGAAAATCATGGGAAGTGGGGGGAAAAAGGAGATGGGTTCTGGGAATCATTTTGGAATAAGTGCATCTGGGGGATGCCCTTGCGATTGAGGAATAAGAGAAAAAAATTTCTACACTTGGTGCTGGGGCTAACATATTATACCAAAGCTTCCCCAGTAATAGAGCAACTGCTGCATAACAGACTGGTTGGAACACTGCTTGAGTGACATCAGTAGGCATCAAGTCAGTCATTCCACTGAACAGCTGGCTTCTCAAAGGATGTGTCTGGGTACACTGCTTGAGTGACATCAGTAGGCATCGAGTCAGTCATTCCACTGAACAGCTGGCTTCTCAAAGGATGTGTCTGACTATCAGAAGGCGATTTGTGGATATATTTTACTGCAATACTCTCAAGACCTCCTGACAGAGAGGTTGAAATGCGTTTCTCCCCATCTATTGATATACCGTATTAGGCTCATGTGGCAGTCCCAAAATGCCTGAAAAGTGAGGATTGTCCCCTCTCTAAAATGCTTAGGATCAGACTAGCCACTGAATGGAACCATACAGCTTTGTTTGCTCATAAGCACCCCCCTCGGCAGCCAAGACTATGGAAACAGCCACCATCACACTGTGGGCTAGGAGTCTGCCCTGAGATAGATTGCATCCATGCAGCCATCAGCTCAGATGCTGCTTGCAAGGTTTTGAGATTTTGATCAGAATCTGCTACACAACTCTCATATGAAATATGTCACTGTGAACCATGTATATTGTGGCTATCTTATGCCCTGAGGCAGAGAGGACAATTTGTTAATCAGATCCTCCAGAACCAGAGTTCTTGATGGAAGAACACTGTCTGAAGGTAGAAATGTCCAGCAACACAGTATCAGGAATGTACTCTGACATCAGCATCAGAGTAGGCATCAACTATTACTCTCCAGTATTCATTGTGATGCTCAAGAATTAGATGCGTACCACAATGACTCTTGCTGCTATCAGACTGTTCACTGCTAGTTTAGCTAAGAGCTAAATGCCCAAGTACAGAATGCCTTTGTACCCTGCAGCCTCTGATTTGCTGCAAAGACAGACATACACTTGATGAACACCCTAGGGGCTGAAACAAGCCCAAACAGAAGCCTCTAAAACAAGCTACGATTGGCCCCTACTCAGAAGCATAAAAGCCTTCAGGACACCGGACTAATACTGATGTGAAGACAAACATCCTGAAGGTTTAGAGTCTTTTCAGGTAAGGTGCGACATCCTGGAGATTTCATTTTTTATTTTCTTTAAAGGAGAGTAAGCACTTTTCTTGCCACACATTTGTTGAAATGAAATGCCTGGTAGAGGGCAAGATTTTGCCCTGGAGTGGGAGAAACAGAATTCTGCAACATACATGCTAAGGCCGTTTGTGAAAGAAAAAATGACTCACTGATTGCTTCCAGAATGGCAAAACATGGACAAGGACTCTGGGATCAGACTGCCGACATCAAGAAGAGAGTCCTCAAGCTCCATGATGGTTTTGCTTATTGATGCCTGTGGGTGCATGGCTCCTTTACAAATCACTTTAAATATGCTGGTTTTTACTAGAATCTATGGTTCATCTGCTGTCCATGTGAAAATCAAAGTCGATGGTGGAGCCACTGAATCCACAAACCTGAATATAGGGAGCATAAAATTCAAGTCCAACAGTTGAGACCAAATAAGTACTCCATCAAAGATGGCATTTGTGAATTTGTCCTTGGTGTCATCAGCAGCATTGGTGAGCTGGAGCCAGGCATGACATCTTACTGATAAAACCAGTGCCTGCCATTTAACCAGTCCAGCTTGAGGATTACTAGTCAAGCACATGATTATGTCTACAACAGATGAAAGGGTTGACAGCTGGGACCAAAATACATTGGAGTCTTTATTTGGCAGCCAGCCAGAGACTAGCAGGTCTCATTAAGCAGCTCCTTCTGGAAGGTGAAAAAGATGCATCATCATATAGCTCTCAAAGGAAAAAAAAAAGACAGTGAATAAACCCACTTTCCTTACCTACCAAATACAGGGGATTTCCTTGTTGGATGAATAGTGGGACAATGCAATAATGGAGTCAGTCTAAGGAGTCTGCACCCAATAAGGCCATGCCTTAAGAGGTAAGGGTCGTGTCAGGCCATTTTGGTACAGCTGCCAGAATATCCATGTCCTGCTATACTAATTTTACTACCAGTCAATCCATATCATTAAAAGGGGGAACCATACATAAGACTAACACGAGATTGGAAGGTATACTGCAGGATTCACCTGGGAAAGGGAGAGAGGAAGGGGTCAGAAGGCAATTCTACCTTGATCCTATTTCTAAAATTACCCCAAATTTGGGGTCATTGAGGATGTGTGAAGAGAATTCCGCTTCCTCTTCTTTGTTAACATCAAGCGAGGTAAACATGTGAAGAGAGTCAAAATACTTCCTCTTGCACTTAACTTTCTTACCTGCCCGTAGATGTGAGTGGTTTGAGAAGGAAAATCAATCTTGACCAAAACTGACAGTGACATCCTGAAAAATCTACTACTATGACAACCTTAGCAACAAAAGTCTGAGAAGAGTTAGAGATACACCTGGGATCCTTACCAGAGAGAGATGCCCATGACCAAGACAGAAATAATTTATCTCTTTTCCCCAGACTTTAATAACACTGAAACCAATACAGTAGCAACAAGGAGTCATCAGCCTCAAGAAATACACTGATGAATGATCGAGGCAGAAGAACTAGCATTCCTTTTTCCCTGAAATCAAATAATTTCTTTATTCCTGTCTTAAACAGTAATGACTGAAATGAGCAGAAATAATGAAATCTAATAGTAAATGGTTGAATGAGCAAATATTGCAATCCCCACGCACTGAAATATATTGTACACTTGTTATGAAGAAAACAAAACTGAGTTAAAAAAACACAACGTGCATACAAAGTGAACCTTGCAAAATACAACATAGCAATGACAGCAGTAATAATAACAACACGGCAACGACATCAGTAATAATACAACATAGCAACAACAGAGTAATAATACAACACAGCGACAGCAGTAATAATACAACACAGCAATGACAGCAGTAATAATACAACATAGCAACGACAGCAGTAATAATACAACACAGCAATGACAGCAGTAATAATAACAACACAGCAAAGACAGCAGTAATAATAACAACACTAATAACTGTGTGAAAAGGCTTGCAACTGTAAAAGAAAGGAAAAACTGCATCGGAAAGAGGAGGAAAGTCAAAGTCTAACACCCTGAGAGAAAAAGAGTAAAAATAATATATATTGAAAACAGAACTGCAGGAAGGGCAGTCAGAGAGTTGCCAGCAGAAATTACTTTCTTTCACAAAAACTTAGAGACATTTTCTGAGAGGCCTGAAATTGTTTAGAACATGTAACCGTCTTAAGCATGAGACAAAAGCTTTTGAATAGGATCCAGAGTCATACAGCATAGCATTGTCGGTAGGGGTCTGTCAACTTAGGAAAGTATTAGTTTGAAGGCAAAATTCTGTTATCCTCCTTGAATTATGTCAATCAGGACATAGACTTAAAAGCCATTGCCAATTAAATAATTAAAAAAAAAAGTCAATATTAGAGTAAGAATAGGTGCTACTGAAAGCAAGTAAGAGTGATTTTCTAACGACTAGAGACTTAGCTTATATTCAAGCACTTACAGAAAAACAATAGTAAGTTAAATGTAATGCAAATCTAAATGAGGATAGGACAGTACACATCTGTGAAACCAGTAACCCTAACTGAAAAATAGAAGATCGTCAAATGAGTGCATTATAGAATTTATTTTAAAGTTTCCATAAAGACACTGAATAACCAGAAGGAGGAGACAGTCCTGCTCTGCACCAAACATAACAGGAATGTGTTTAAACAGAATATTATTGATCCACAGGAAAGTGGAGGTGTTCTTGTTTGTCTTTTCGGCTTTTCCCGGTTAAGGGTCATCACAGTGGAACTCCGGTCCGCTAATGATTGGCAGTCGATTTTTATGGTGCCGAGTTGCCAGCCCGACGCCCAAACTTCAGTGAAGGCACGCCCAATCACACATGTCTTTCGGAGGCCACTCGACCACGGGGAGGACATGCAGACTCTACACAGAAGGCACCCCAGCCGAGAATCGAACAGGAGAACTTCTTGCTGTGAGGTAACAACGCTACCGCTGTACCACCGCGGATATACAATATTAAAATTCTACATGGTAAGGATCGAGGAAAACATTTTTTTTCACAAGTCCAAGTAAAATCAAAAAAACTGTGGCCTACTCTAGAAAATGTCTTTAAAGTAATGAATTAAGTAAATAATGTGATTCTTTTTCTGATGGCTCTCAAATATTTAAGGGCAAATGTTTGATCCTGTAATAGTCTTCCTAGGATAAAGCCAAACTAAAATGGAGAATTATTATAAGCTTAAATATAATTGTAAAAGTTCCTGCTGATATCCCAACATTTATGTTGATATGACCACTGGTACTATAGCTTTTTAAGAGATGAAGAATTCAAAATCAATTTTGGCAAAAGGATATTTTTATAGGTTCATAGGTTTAAACTAGGCTATCTGCCCAAGGGCATTTATAAGCCTAGCCCAGAGTTTTGTGGCTTTCGCCACCCCTTTAGTTTGGAGGATACTATGCCCATTATTTTGCTGTGCCTCTGTCAAGCAGTGACACTGAGATAATCCCTGGGGTATATCTGCGATCTCCCATCCATTGGTCAAGATTTCTCTTGAACAAAGCCAGCGAGGTGCTCTGCCTCACATGGACCGGGATTTTGTTCCACAGCATAGGGAGTCTCTGGGTGATGAATCTGTCCTCAGCACGCCCTCCACGTCCTATTAATAACCGTGTCAAGGTTTAAGTCTCCCGCCCTTGTAGTTTTGAGGGATCTAGATTTTTTGAGGTGAAGCATGTTCATCAATTCTGGGTTGGACATGGCCTTGTATGTCAGGCACAGGTCACCTCTGAGCAGACGGAAGGCGACTGAATAGAGCTGGAGTTCCTTCAGTCGGGCAGCATAGGACATATTTTTGAGACCCTTTATCCTTTTGGTGAGGAATTTTTGGGGCCTTTCCAGTTGCTGCAGGTGTCGTGTCAGATACATTCCGAATGGGGCACTGTACTCAATCATTGGTCTGATGAGCGATGAGTACAGGGGGACGATGACTTCCCTTGATCTAGATGTGAATCCCTTCATGATCAGGTGGGCAATGTAGAAGGTCTTCCTAACTGCTTTGGCAATGTGAGTGTCAAACGAAAGGTTACTGTCAGCCTGGGTTCCCAGATCCCTGATAACCTCTTCTGAGCTCAGTGGGTTGCCGCCTATATGGTAGCTAGGGGTAACCTTGTTTTTCCCAAAGGTTATGACTATGCATATTTTGGCTTAACTTTAGGCCATGGCTCTGGCACCAGTTATCCGTTTCTATAAGACCCTTCTGAAGGATATCTGTGTCAGATGTGTTCTCAACTAAGTTTGCAGTCATCTGCAAATTTTGTCAGCCATAATCCTCCTGTGTTTGCTTGTACTTCTGAAAAGTAGATGCTGAACAGGAGTGGGCCCCCCAGGACAGCCCTGTGGGACACCACTTGTGACAGGCTTTGAGTCTGACATGGCGCCAGCAACTCTGACCCTGTGGGTTCTGTCACTTAGCCAGTTTGCAACCCATCTTGTGACGTATGGGTTTACATTTAAGCTGATGAGTTTTTCAATGATACCTGAGTGGGGTATTGTGCCAGGTCAAGGTAGGCTGTGTGGACTGCCTTTCCTTCATCAATGGCCTTGGTTGAAAAAGACGTTTTGAAAAGTCAACCAAGTTTAAAAGGCATGATCTGCCTTTGACAAAGCCAAACTGGGTCGGATCCAAAGTCTGCAAGTCCCCCATGTCTTTATTTATGAGTTCCATTATGATCCTCTCCATAGCTTTGCAGATCAGGCTTGTCAAGCTGATGAGACAATTTCCAGGGTCAGTGGAGGCACCGCCTTTGTGAAGTGGGACCACAGTTGCGCACGCCCCTCCTTAGGCACGTATCCTGAGGTGAGGCTAAGATTAAACAGCTGCCCTAACTGTGGGTTTAATTCCTCATTGAGTTCGTGGAGCACACAACCGGGGACACCATCTGGTCCCATGGATGTTGTGTTTTGCCTTGGAGAGCAGTTCTCACCTGAGCTTGAGAGATGTTTGGGGGTTACAATCCTCTGGTATAGATATCTCACCTTTTGGGGAGAAGTTTGCACTGAACCTGTCAGCCAGTATGTTGGCAATGTCTGTAGGTTCAGTGATTTTTATCATTTTGAACTAATTCTGAGCATATCTGGGAGTTTCCTCCCAGGTTTCTAACATAGCTAAAGAAGGCCTTATGATTGTCTTTTGAGTCCTTAGTGACTTTTCTCTCAAAAATTTGATGATGGATGATTGAGAGAGAGCTTTTTTTTTTTTATATAATGATCAAAGGTGTTTTTTTTTAATTTTTTTTCTATCTTCTTAGTATCTTCCTCCTTTTGTTGTAGAGCTTTAGACTGTTAAGTTTAGACTGTTAAGAGTTTGTAATTCGACATTTGAGGGCATAGTGGCAAACTTACTCGGTTTGTATAAAATAATGCTAAAAAAAAAGACTCATCTAAGCCTGCATTTTTTTTTTAATTTGAGGGGAAAATATTCACAGAGGTAACTTCTTTCCAAACAAAAGTTTCCATGAACTGTTTTAGAGAAAAGATAGTGGTTACAAAACTTGACTGAATTAAGAAAGGTATTCACCACAACTATGAAAAGATACAGAATCGAGTACATTTGTGTTTAATATCTATATCTATATATCTATATATATATATATATATATATATATATATATAATGGGGACATGATAAAATTAAATATTTAGGAGTATGGATTAAAAATGTTTCTAGTGTGGCAGCTAAGGAAATGTGGAAAGAGACTAAAATGAATACAAAAACTGAAATAATGGAAGCTCTTGTTATATGGATATGGATGGCAAGATACAAGCAGTTAAAATGCTTTTTAGTTCCTTTAATTTTATCCACAGGTCAGGCATATTTGTATCAACTAGAGGAAACGTTGTGGATAGCAATTAATAAAAAGCTGAAAGATTTTATCTGGGAGGAGAAGACATCAAGAGTCAAGTGGGAAAAATTATTTTTCCAATAGAATAGGGCTGACTGGGATTACCTGAATTGAAGGGGAATTTCAGAGCTAAACAGTTAAGGCTCAACAGCACAAGCAAAAACCCATAATTCAAAATGAAAAGGGATGATGAAACAGGGGGAAGCTCAAGAAACAAGGAGAGACTGGAAGTTTTTGATACACATCCTTAAACAGAATAACAGTAATCATACAGATTATTATATTGATAAAGTAGCAGAAAGTATTCTAAGAACTAAGCCAGAGTGGGAATGGAAAAAGGAGATTCTGCAGATAGTGATGACTGCAATTAGGGATTCAGACAATAGGCAAGATGGGGTGGAATTTATTGGAGAAAACTGGCAAAGGAACCAAAGTACTAGGAGCAAATAACTAGACAGAATGGGAAGACACCAGGAATTTAATTGGACTGTAGGTTAGAAATTGCCTTCCCTATCAAGGATTGATGTCAGAGTATAGGAAAAGAGAAAGAAATGGGGGGGGGGACTAAATGAAAGACCAGCACAGTTAAGAGTTTTTAGTAGAGTCCAGAACAAAAGCCTCCATTAAAATAGGAATAATGAGTACAGCATCAAATATTGCATGATAGCTAAAATAATCAATCAATCAATCAGAGGAGGTTAGAAAGGACTGGGAAGAGAGATTGGACAAGCAATTTACAAAGAAACAATTGGGGGATATATGTAAAGTATGTCTCCCAAATATGCAACAAAATCTAGATGATATAGGATTTTTGCTTGGAAATGTTTACATAGATATTTTTATACCCAAGTTAAACTCCACAGGATTTTTTCTCAAGTAGACAGTAAATGTAAGAGGTGTTATAGGGAAGAAGGAGGTAATTGGGAACATATTTTCTGGGAGTGTAATGAGTTGGCAGGCTTTAAAGATTCCCTGCAGACTACTCCGGCAGAGCAAATTGGTGTAACTTGGGAAATGATTTTTCTGAGTTATGATACAGAATCAGAATTGCCTACACATAGTAAGGCCTTGCTGAGTTTAATTATGGCGGCTGCCAAAAAAGCAATTACTAGAAAATGGAAAAGAAAGTCTACCAAATGTACTAGTAGTAGTGAATATAGTAACAGTGATACAAGAACTGGAAATGGGATCTTTAAAAAAGGGTAGGAGCAAACTACACAGAAAAAATGTGAATTATGGGACAATACATATAGGGGAGGAATGAGGTTTAAAAGAAGGCAGGACATGAATAACCTATGTAATGTTTGACAATGACTGAGTAAATTATAAGTGAGGTATATTTGTAACTAGGATTATATCAATATGGTTTTGACTTAAAATGCTTGTAATTGGGATTATGTCAATAGGGTTTGCCTTCATTTATATAAATGTATGATTGCCTATGTCATAAGTAATAATTTAATAAAGATGCTTCTTGTTTAAAAAAAAAAAAAAGAGCTCTATGGGAACTCCAATATAAAGGCAGTTTAAAAAAATATATATCGGTGTTCAAACTGCACAGAAAACTAAAAATGTAAACCAAGATTAACATTAACTATGACCCAATAACAAACACAAAGAAGCAGTAATCCCGCAAGCCAAATGAAGAAAACACGCTGCATTTTTAGCACTTTTGTCTTTTATTATATGGAACTACTTACATGCATTACATATCCAACATAACAAGGCTATCAAACTGAACGAGTAAAACTGTACAACTTTCCTATTTATATTCCCTTCCATATACAAGCAATGACAAGACAAGATACGTGTTAAAGAAAGGAATGCAACAGAAATCCTTAAGGATCCCATTGTTCCTGTAAATCAAGTGGGAGTTGCTTAACAGAAGGTCAGTATTTGTGAGACTGAGTTTCCCAGACACACATCTCTGGGCTCCCAAAAGTGTGGAAACTGCATATCTACATCGGGTATAGCCCCTGGTCTGGTAGGTAAGCTTTGGACCAGGGTGCCCATTTAACCAGAGTAAACTGACTAGGCCTTCATTCCTTGGTGCTGCATTCAAGTTCACATACATCTTGCATAACAATTTCAAATTCCTCAATCTTGGGTGGTCCCATACTCTCCCATGAACTTGTGATCAACTTCCTTCCCACTAGATGCAGGAGCTATAACAAAGCACAATGAGGTCCCTCTGGCTGGAGTGTGGATTTTGTAAGAGATAATCACCCCAAGCCATAATCTATCCATCCAACAAAATGTACATCTTTTAGGACATCGCATTCTGTATACTCCTAGAAAATATGTATCCAGTCCCCTAGTTTTCCACCATCATACCTCCACAACACACAGAGGAGGGGCTGTAGAATAACATCTTCATATCCCCAAAACGGGTATAAAAATATTTAAAAAGACATTGCCAGCCTGAAAAGCAAAATTTTCTATACTTTAGTAAATCTAGAAATACTCATTATGAACTGCCAGCAGTCCCAGGGAATATTTAGCTAAAGGTCCCTTTCACATTACTGTCTTAATTTACCCATGATAGAGCATTTGTCTCATAAAATAACTTTGTATACCTTGGAAATCATTCTCCTGAAGGGCATGATTTTCCCTCCAAGTTCTGTTAGGACTCTGATCAACCTTGGGTAATCTGCCTCGGGGGAACATTTTCAAAAGGACAGTGCTCTTTCTTTCAGAAATATGTAAAATGCACAGACTCAACACTTCATCTCCAGACCTAAAGTGATCAGAGTAATATAAAGGCCTTGCCCCATTGACCTGGCTCCCTAACCTGTACAATCGCTGCAGGCTTACTAATTTCCCATCAAGGGTAAGTAATATGGCAACTAAATCCAGAAGCCAATCCAGTGTTTGAGTGATTTCAAACATATGTTCTACAGTTTTGAGCAACTTTGAAATCAAAATCCCATCATCACAGGAAGATGTTACCCTCCCCAGAAGCAATTCATATATTTGTTTCACAAGCCCCAATATACACAAAACAATGTCCTTCAAACTGCTGAGAACTTCCTAAAAAGTAACTTCACAACCGTCCCCGTTTTGGCTGCAATACAATTACCTTCAAAACATGGTAACGTAAGAGCTTCATTGGGGGAGCGCAAGTTGATCCCACCCTATTCTAGCTACCTCCAATAAAGGAAACCATTTCTCAGACCCCTAAAGAACTCTCAGCCCATGGGGAGGGGAAGATTCTGTAAAACATATAAGAAGAATGGAAGGATAAACCAATCAACAGCCTGAATCAGTGGCACTGAATCTGACAAAGTCCACCCCAATGGAAGATGAGCTGCTTATATTTCGGATTTATATTCCTGTATGCCTTCTGTATTGAGCCCTTAAGACAGCGACCAAATTTAAGTCAAAAATACACAAGTTCATCTTTCTTAGTGATGAACTGAAATAAAGAGATTGTGCAAGGAAACTGAATAATTCACCTGGACCACCTGGGTCTTATCTACATTAACAATATAACCTGCTAGACTACCAAATTCCGTAGGGACATTGAAGTCTTTGTGGTCACCTTCAGGTTTCATCAAACTTAACAGATCATCTGCGTAGAGCACTAGTTTCAACTCCTGCCCCCCCCACCAAGTGTTATACCTCCTGAGCCCTTTCTTCTTAGAATCACTGCTAAGAGTTCAATGAACAATGCATACAAAAAGGGGTAAGAGTACGCATCCCTGACAAGTATCAGATTCCAGAGAGAACAAATTGGGAAGCCAAAGGCCTGTTTTTTTACAAGGCCATGGAGTTATGGCATAGACCCATTTGTAAGCCAAGAAAGCTAGGAGGAAGCTTTGAATCTCAGAGAGAAAGCCCCACCTTACCCTTTTGAATTCCTTTTCCACATCCAAACTGAGAAGAGGAAGAAGGGTGACACTAGTAATGGTATCTTCAAGTACCAAAGAGATCTTTACTCCAACTGTCAAAGGTAGTCCTACTGGATACAAATCCAGTTTGGACCTTCTGTATCAAATGAGGGAGAAATGAGGCTATGCCTGTACCCATAATGGTCATAACTTAAAATCAGAGTTCAAACTGGGGACTGGCCTATATTAAAGTGTAGTTCTGTGAGATTTTACCATAACAGTAGATGTCCTATTTCTCATTGTTGTAGTAGTTCTTACTAAAGAGATATCCAGTGAAGAGCCAAATGTCCAACCAGAATTCTAAAGCCTTAGCTGCTTCAGCCACCATACGTCAGACATGTCCTACTTCTAAGGCATAAGAAAAAAGAAGTTATATACTTACCATAACGTTCCATGTGAAGTGTTCATCTCACCTTTGTTCTTACACACGGGTTCGGAGCTGATCCTCGGCTCAGAGTCGGCCGCATCACAAAGCTCTGCATCTTAGAGAAGCTCGAGACCAGACTACATCCCATGATCCTCCCAGCTATCCCTCAGATCTAGTTTGCAAGAAACCAGACTGTCCGCCATCAACTGCTCTAAGACATTCACACTCACACGTCTAACAATGAACACCATAGAACTATAACACATAATGCCATATGAGTGGTGTACCACATCCTACAGAGGACACAGATCAATTAACCCGGAAGAGGAAAAGGATCCTGACCAGACTCTAGTCTTACCAGTTCTTCCATAACATGGTGGGGGGAGGAGGGAGGGGATGTAAGAACAAAGGCGAGATGAACACTTCACATGGAACGTTATGTAAGTACATAACTTCTTTATGTAAAAGTGTTCAATCTCGCCGTTTGTTCTTACACACGGGTAGCGTCCCTAGCTCCGTTACCCTGGGTGACTCATGGAAGAACATTCCTGAGCACAGTGGAACCAAAGGATGTCCTGTCCTTAGAGGCCCTGTCCACCTTGTAATGAGTGATAAACGTATGAGGTCTTGCCCACGTTGCTGCTGCACAAATCGTATCCAATGGTAAGCGAGCTGCATGAGCTAAGGAAGTAGAAACGGCCCTAGTATAATGAGCCTTAGGCTTAAAAGGCAGTGGCTGATTCGAAACAGAATACACAAAGTCTATACAATTGGAAAGCCAATTAGACAAGGTACATTTCGTGACTGCCATGCCCTTCCTGTTGTCTGCAAATTAAACGAACAGCTGATCTGATTTCCTGTGATCTTTAGTCCTGTCTAGGTAAAATCTCAGTTGCCTATGTACATCCAATTTGTGCAGCATATATTCCAATTTGTTTGAATGATTCTTGAAAAACGTAGGAAGTTCTATGGATTGGTTAATATTTAAAAAAATAAGAACACAATAAATTAAACTAGTAAACAAATCGGGTAGCAGCAAGACCAATAGCACACCAATAAAAACAAAAAGGTTTAATAAAATAAAGCGCTTTTCGTTTGCTCTGTCAGCAAACTTCCTCAGACAACATAAAAAGTCACATTATGGGTATATATACCTTCCGCTCTGAGTTAATCAGCTGATTAGTTAATTAACTTACAGGAGCAAACAACTTCTCAAGTTACAGAGGCATCCACTGAAACTGATAAAGTACTTTCATAAAATACTAATCACCACTCAAGAATAATAAAGGAAAATAAAAGAAAATAAAAATAGAAAATAATACAAAATAATACTAGTAATAATGATAGTAGTAAAACAGTAAATATAATATAAATTATAAAATCTGTGTATCTATGTGTGTACTTATTATATATGTATACATAAGCTCATACTAAAATAGACTTCAGTATGAATACTTAAGACTCCTAATTTAAAACAAATGTTAACATTCACATTTTCACTTCTACTGTCAAAAATATTATTATATATAATCCATATTGAAAAACGGATATATTTAAAAGTAAATAAGTGAAATAGTCTAATGCTCAATACTAATAAATCATCCTAAAGTCACCTTTTAAGACTTTTAAGCTTTAACACACTGCTCAAACTACAGGTTTCATTTATACCTGGTAGGCTATACGCATTAAGTCTAATCTGCCAGAATAACTCCAATTCTTCAAGTTGTAATGGTGCAGGACCACCTCTTACATCAAACTCTGGCTGATCAATAACTAAAAATCTGAAGTGATGTCCAGGAAATTCTGCTACATGTTTAGCTAGGGCATTATCTTGTTTATTCCTACTGATGGCATAAGAATGCTCATACATACGGTCGCGGAGTCTCCTCTCCGTCTTACCGATGTAAAATGCCAAACATCCCTGGCATTGAGCCAGGTAAACTACCATTCTAGTATTACAATTAGCCCTACACTTCAGTTTATATTGAACATTGTGTATTTCAAATCTATTAGATTCAATTACTAACTTACAAAAATTACAATTCTGGCATTTATACATACCAGTAATTTTTGGTTGTTTTTTCCTGCGTTGTTCATATAGTGCCTTCAGGTTCCTGCCTTTCCCAAATATAGTGCCGGGGTATTCCCCTAATTTATTTAATATACTAGGGTTGCTTGCAAAAATAACCCAATTTTTGCGTAGTATGCCTATACAGTGATAACTAAATGTATTATATGTTGTGATAAACTTTGTTTCTATTAAATCAGGTGTGGCTGGGTCTCTCGATTCTCCTAGTATAGGGTTTCCCATATTGTCTGATACAACCTCTTGCGTGATAACAGTCTTTTCCATAGACAGAATAGGTTTATACATTCCTTTGGCATGTTTATCACCCACTTCCAAAATTAATCCTGAGATTAATTCCAAAGGATAACCTCTCTGTATAAACATTGTTCTCAAAAGTTGACATACTCTTGGAAATCTTGCTCAGTAGAAACTATACGAGCTGCTCGCACTAATTGGCCCTTAACTACTGAGCGTTTCTGATAAAAAGGGTGGCAGCTCATGAAATGTAAAAACGTATTTGAATATGTTTCCTTCCTATGTATTTTAGCCTCATAACGTTTCAAAGTTACATTTTTTATTAAACAGATGTCTAAATAGGCTATCCTATCAGTATCAAAAATGGAAGTGAAACGAAAAAAGTCAGCTGAAGTGTTAAAAATATTTAATACTGTATCACTCGACTTTTGGTTACCATTAAGTAAGATAAAAATGTCATCTAGGTACAGTGTATAAAAGACTAATTTATTTTTAATGCTGTCATTTTTAAAGACATACTCAGACTCCCAATGGGCCATCACTAAATTGGCTATACTAGCTCCACAAGGAGAGCCCATTGCCACACCTGTTTTCTGAAGAAAGAAGTTGTCACCAAACATAAATAAACTGTTGTATAGAACAATTTCCAAAAGCTCTTTCACAAGTGAAATTTCCTCTGAAGTAGACCTATTCTTAACCATAACTCGGGTTACCCAATCTATACCAGTATCTTGGGGTATACTGGTATAGAGGTCTTTAACGTCCACAGTAAGGAAGTTGTGGTTAGGGCTGAAGTCCAAATTATTCAACTTCTCAAAAAATGACAAGGAATCTTTGCAGATTTGTGACTGATTTTTGTAAAATAGTCAATCACCTTGGCACATGGGTAAGTGGGTGACCCACGTCCATCAACAAGAGGTCTTATAGGTGGATTCTCCAAATCTTTATGTATTTTGGGAATTCCAAAAAGTTAAGGGTACCTTGGAAATTGTGTAGACATATAATTAAATATATTTTGTTCTATTCGCCCCTCTATGAACATGTCTAATAAACTATTCTTTATTACCGAGTATGCATGATTAATCTCTGAACGAGAACTAAGTTCATAGGCGGGGTTCATCTAACAAGTCTACCATTCGATTATAATAATCTATGTTATCAAAAATTACCAATCCCCCCCATTTATCAGGCTTACAAACTCTAATATCGTGTAACTTAATGAATTCCAAGAATCCCTTCTCTTTCTGTAAAGTAGGGTCATCCGTATGAACTTTATCTCTATGTTTAACATTAAAACGAATATCTAACTCACACATTTGTTCAAACACGTGAATGAGTGGATGAAGAGGTGGATTAAAAGTACTTGGAATTCTAAACTGGTCATTTTGTACTGTAGTTACATTAGAACCCATCATCAAGTTAAAGTTCAATTTCCTCGTGAATGTTTTTAGGTCTATAATTGTTCTCACTAAATCACAATTTTGTTTAGGAACTTATGTATTACCTTTAGAAAAGAAATCCACCATGTCCAAACCTATACTAATAGAAGAAAAATTATAAACTTTAAAGTCTTTTGCCCTGTTAGTAATAATTGTGGGTTTACTTCTCACAGGTGCTAAATCAGGTGAACATAAATGAAGGCTGGTAGGTGCTGTCTCGAATTCTTCAGAGGATGGAAGATCGCAAGACTCATTGACCAAAGGACTCGTATATTGCACTAAGGTGTCATGAAGTTCATTAATGCCATAAGGCATTAAATTCAAGTCTTGTTTCTCTCCCAGCTCTGTTTCATTTTCCTTTGGTTTTTGTTGAACCATTGCTTGGGTCTCGCTCCCGTTTGATTCCCCTCGCGAAAATTCTGATTTTTTTGAAATTGCGCTGATTATTGATGTTAACCAGTCTTTCACTTCTCCTAACTTCTGTGTATCCTTGTCCATCAGGTTGATTAGCTTCCTCATTTACTTGAACCATAGTATTAGGCAACTGATTAGTATATTGTAGTGTAGAGGGCTGGTTATTATAAACAGAAGTAGAGCTGCCTTCAAAAACAGCTTTCCATACTTGGGCTGGGGAAGGAAGTGGATAAGCTTTACCTTCCTTATACGCTGTAATGTCCCGTTCTAATTTTTTACCCTTATTATTTTTAAGTTTCACCAGGTACTGGTCAATACTGGTAAAAATGCGACCTTATTCATATTTGTACCTGGAGAAATCATTATCAAGTTTTATCTTAGCGTCTAATTCTGCCACTTGGTTGTTAAGTTCCTCCACCCAAATAGAATAATGCTTAACTATGCATTCAATCAACTCAAATCTTGATGGTCAAAAAGCACCAAAAGTTCTTGATGGAAAGGCGAATTAGGCACCAAACCAGTAGGAAATTGGTGGTGCCTTAAACCTTTAGGCACTGTTCTACATCTCAAACATTCTTTAAAATAAATTTCCAACTGAAGTTTTTTAACTTTCACTAATAGATTATCAAGTACTTTAAGATGTGAAACAATGTCAAAAGCAGAATTGTTATTACCTCCTTCTCCACCAGGCTGTCCCTCGATCACAGGAGAGGCTATAGTAAATGAAAAATTCTCCACTAACCAAGTGGAGAGATCAGGAAACGCTGAATAATTGTTCCCTTGCTGAGTACCCATATTAACACTCAATGCTGTTGGAACGCGTTGGTTAAAGGTCAACGCTACATTCACTTGATTGCCTAAAAGGTTGACTGGAGGACTAGCTTCATGTCTGTTAGAAAGCGTTGGTCTATTCGAGTGATTAGTGGAATGTAAATCCTCCATTGGAATTGGTAGGCCTGTAGAATTAACGTGGTTGGTATTAGGACCCGGCTCCTCCCTGTTAGACGCTTCAATGGATGCCTGCACAGTTGGACATACACGTCATATTCCGGCGGTATTAAGATTGTCAGTTGTTAAAGGTGGCAAGCTATGCTGAATAGCTTGCTGTTGTTTGTCCAAATAGTCGAGTCTCAAACAAATAGACTCGACCCGAGTTAAAAGAAAGTCTAATTGATTAACATTACAATCTTTTTCTGATGCTGGTGTTGCTCCTGCAACACTATGACAGCTCTTCAGCATTTCTGGTGTTTTATTTGGTTCAAAGCTATTGGTAACATTGCTCGCAGACCCAGAAGCCATACCAAACTCCAAAAAAATAAGAACACAATAAATTAAACTAGTAAACAAATCGGGTAGCAGCAGGACCAATAGCACACCAATAAAAACAAAAAGGTTTAATAAAATAAAGCGCTTTTCGTTTGCTCTGTCAGCAAACTTCCTCAGACAACATAAAAAGTCACATTATCTAATATTGTGTAACTTAATGAATTCCAAGAATCCCTTCTCTTTCTGTAAAGTATGGTCATCCGTATGAACTTTATCTCTATGTTTAACATTAAAATGAATATCCAATTCATTGGTTATTTTTATTGGTTAATATTTAACACAGAACATACCTTGGGGAGGAATGACGGGTTTGTGTGCAAGGAAACTCTGTCCGGGTGGAAAATCAAGTACCGTGGCCTGACTGATAATGCTTGCAGCTCTGAGATTCTTCGAGCTGAAGTGACAGCAATAAGAAATAGTGTCTTCCACAACAAGAACTTTAGGAGACATGATGAAGCTGGTTCAAAGGGTGGTAACATCAGTTGCGACAACAAGTTCAAATTCCATGGGAAAATTGGCTCCCGAATGGGTGGACGAAGGTGGAAGGTTCCCCTCATAAAAGCCTTGCAAAGCCTGTGAGACATAATAGAAGAGCCCCCTTCACCAACGTGGAAGTTAGATATGGCCACCAGCTGTACTCTTATAGTGGAAGTAGAGGCCCCCTCGTGAAAGAGTAAGGATAAAAATTCCAAAATTTTGTGTAGCGGGGCTACCAAGGGATCTATATGTTGACCTGATGTCCAACATACAAAACGTTTCCATTTGCTCCTGTAAAGTTTTCTGGTGGAAGCTTTATGAGAGGCAACCAGAATGTGTTGTACTGCAGGAGAGAAAAGATCCGACCTGGCTAAACAGGGAAGTGGAGCAGCCAAGCTGTCAGTTTGAGGGATTGAAGGGATGGGTGAGGAACTCCCGACGAATGAGTCAATAGATCTGGCACTGGGTCCAGAATCCAAGGTTCCTCCATCTGATGGGCTTGAAGAAAGGGGAACCATATCTGCCGAGGCCAGAATGGCGCTATGAGGATTATCGTCCTTTCCAGATTCCTAGCTTTCTGTAGAAATTTGGGTATCAACGGGGCAGGAGGAAATGCATATAGGAGACCCAGGGGCCAATCGTGCACCAGTGCGTCCCTGGGGAAACCCCCCAGAGGGCGAAGTAGGGCAAAGTAGCTTCTGCATTTGGCATTCAACGGGGATGCAAATAGATCGCAGCAAGGCTGGCCCCATCTGTGGAAAATCTTTTCCGCCACTTGCGGTTTGAGGGGCCACTCGTGAGGTAACAGGATGGCTCTGCTCAACCTATCCGCAATGATGTTGGATGACCCCAGGATGTGCGTTGCCACTAGAAAGCGACCCGTGGACTCCACCCATTGCCAAATTCTCAGGGCCTCTCTGCATAATGGGTAAGACCTGGCTCCCCCTGTTTGTTTATGTACCAGACCACAGACATGTTGTACATCTGAACTGCTACTGTTCCCAGAGGTAAGAATGCATGGAAGTGTTGCAACGCTAGAAGCACCGCTCTCAACTCCAGAACATTGATGTGCAGGTTGTACTCCAGATTGGACCATTCCCCTTGGACTGTTCTTCCCTGAAAAAGTCCCCCCCACCCTATCAGAGAAGCGTCCGTGGTTATTGTGGCTGTATGGTTGGGTAGGACAAATGGGCGACCTATTGTGAGAGCCTGACTGTTCACCCACCATAGAAGATCCCGTTTGCAAGAGTCTGTTATCAATATTTTGTGTGATAAGGTTAGTTGCTGTAACGACCATTGCGCGAAAAGCAGCCATTGGAGGACCCTCATGTGCATTCTGCCCATAGGAACTGCAATTAGAGAAGCCGCCATCATGCCTAGAACCTTAAACACTAGCGTGGCTGGAGCTTTTCTGTTCTGAAGAAGAAGGGCAACCTGTTCTGTGAGGGCTGACGCTCTTACTAGAGGAAGATTTATCAGAGTTAACCTTGTATCTAAATCTGCCCCGATAAATGAGATATGCTGTGAGGGCGATAAGGCAGATTTTTCAAAATTGACTGAGATCCCTAAATGGGAACAAAGGTCGACTGTGTAGTCCCTGGCCTGTACAAGACGATGCTCGGTGGTGGCGGTAAGGAGCCAGTCATCTAGATACGGAAACACTCTGAATCCTTGCCGTCTCAAGTGAGATGCCACTACTGCCATGCATTTGGTGAACACCCTGAGGGCTGATGTGAGACCAAAGGGCAGCGCTCAAAACTGAAAATGACTGGCTCCCAGCCAGAAGTGCAGATAATCTCTTGACGGTCTGGCCATTTTGATGTCTAGAGCACATCCAATCGTCTGGCTGTAAGAAGGGAAGGATCGACTGCAGCGTGACCATCTGGAACGTTTCCTTCCTTACGAAGGTGTTGAGTTTGCTGAGATCCAAAATCGGTCTCCAGTCCCCTGTCTTTTTTAGAACTAAAAAGAACCTTGAGTAAGTTCCGGATCCTCTTTGGTCCGCCGGGACTGGCTGGATGATCCTTTATTTGAGCAGCTTTGTAATTTCTACGGCTGCTGGATCTCACAGATGGGGTGGCACATCTGGAAATCTCTTTTGTTGGGGTGGGGTAGACGTAAAGGGAATTTTGTATCCTCTGGTAACTATGCTTTTTACCCAAGAATCCGAGGTAAGATTTAGCCAGGCCTGTGGGTATAAAGCCAAGCGAACCCCGACTGCCTCCAGAGCAGGACAGTCGGGCCTCCAGGAGGGACGGTATCCCTGTCGCCCTGATTTTGCGGACCCCCTCTGCTGCCCGGGCAGTGTCTTCCATTTCTCCCCCCCCCCGCCTCTGGAGGGGGCATCACCCTGTGTGGCTTGGAAAGATCCCAGAGTCTTATGGAACCACATTTTTCCGCCCCTTTGCCCTTTGGGGTACAGTCTAGTTGGAGCGGAAAAATGGACCCCAACAGCAGACAGGGTCTTCCCTTCTTGCTCACACCGAGTTAGTCTCCTTTACTTTGGGCCCAAAGAGAGTAGCACCATCAAAGAGGGCATTGGTAAAGGATGACTTGAAGGCTTCCACAAAGGAGCAGAGCCACATCCAGGACTGCCTACGGAGAGCAATCACTGAAGCTGCAGCTCTACTCGATCCTTCGGCCGCATATGAGATGAGCCTCATGGATGAGATTGCTACTGAAGTAAGGGTGTTAAGTTGTGCTGTCACCTTATCTGAGACAGCAGCATCTGTGTTACCCTGGAGGGTATCTCCCAGTTCCTTAATGAGATCCCTCTGAAGTCGTGTAAAATGTGTCAAGTAGTTTAGCGAACGAATGGAAAAAGTTGCTGAACTGAAAACACGCTTCCCATATCTGTCCATAGTCCTAGAATCCTTATTAGGAGGATGAACAGAAGAAGATGACTCAGACATTTCCTTTCTCGTGGCTGCCGCTACCACCATAGCATCAACCGGAACTCCCTTAGTAAGATAAGCCTCATCTTGGGGGGCAGTGACAAACCTGTTCGGCCTACGAGGCACCGGTTCCACAGTGTCTGGTGCTTCCCACGTCCTTCGAGCAATTAAGTCCATCAATTCATCGAAGGGCGGAGTCACCCAGGAGGTAGAAGGTTAAGCCCCAAAAGCCTTCAGCAACACCGACTCGTCCTCAGTGGGGGCCAGGGACTGCCAATCACCCCTCTGTCTCAAGATCTCCAGGATGTCTGCAAATGATACATCCTCAGAGGGGGACCGTGGGGACCCCCTCTGTCTCATCCAAATCGGTGTCAGACGTTAGAGATTCCTGCGGGGAATCAATGTCCCTCCTCTTGCACAAACTTTTCCTCGGAGCTTCATCAGAGGGGGCTTCTGATGAAGCCTCCGAGGAACAGGGAGCACCCTCTGGGGCTGGCTGAGGCAATGGGACTCTACGCCTGGAGTGGATCACGGGGGCAGAAACAGAAAGCGGCCCTTTGGGGGAAGGAGAAGACGCCTCCGATGAAGTAGTCTGTTCAGACAATACCTTCCTCATAAGATCGAAAGCCCCCAAGCCCCAGGCCGAGGACTCCTCCGGTTCTGAAGAACGCGGAAGCTTCCTCGACACCAGAACCGTGGGCTCCGACCCCAAGGACGGAGCCGAACCTATCTGTGCCGAGGCCCCGGGAGGGAGAGTCGGAACCAAAAATTCGGTACGACTCTCGGTCCCGGAACCAAGGAGAGATCGTCGGCTCTGCGACTCCCCGATGTGCTCCGAAGGAATCGAGGTCAATGGTGCCGATTGCACAACGGACGGTTTCAGCACCGAGGGCTCCACTATCATCGGTTCCTCTTCTCCTGGCTCCGAAGACTGAATGAGTCTCAAAGGAGGATCTGTTGGAGACACAGGAGGCCTTCCAGTTTCAACACCAATTGGGACGAAACTGCAATTAGCTTGGACAGAGCCGTGTTTTCCATTAGTTTCTGTACAGCACGATCCACGTCTGTATCAGATAATGGTCTGGAAGATCGGGTCGAAGGGGCCGAAGATGGCGCCGATTGAAGAATTGGCGGTGGAGGTAGCTCCGACACCGGTTCCAAGACCTGGGGCTCAATCAAAGGTAAGCGTTCGATGCTCGGCCCCGAGGTCTGTAGAACCCGCGAACGAATCCTGGAAGAAGAGCTCGGAGCCGATGACACGGGCTCCGACACCTTCGAAGTTTTCGACCCCTTTGAAGACTTAGAAGCCTGGTCGGACTTCTCCAAGGCCTCCTGGAAGTCAGGCTTAAGTAAGCCCCTGTCAATCAGCTTCCTGCGCCTCTCTGTCATGACCCTCCCACTAAAGGAATGACAGATGGAGCAGTCCTCCTGCAAATGGAGAGGGCCAAGGCAGTAGATGCAGGAAGCATGATCATCAGTGATGGACATTTTTTGTTCACACTGACATCTTTTAAATCCAGATTTGACTTTCTCTGACATGGTAAACACAAATCCAAGTCAACAATCTTATAACAGTTACTATAACAATATTATAGATAAACAAAATGAAAGTTATATATCTATCTAAAAGGGTTAATGGTAATAAAAGGGGAAATATTAATAGTAACACTATATACAAAACACTATACCAACTAACTACTGGTAGAAAAGAACACTGTCAGAGCCCTGACAAGGACAAGCAGGCCGCAGCCCAATATATATATATATATATATATATATATATATATATATATATATATCAAAGGGAATAACTTTCAAAAACACACACACTATATATACTACACTATCTGAAAGGACAATGATAAATTTAGACAAAAAAAACTCTTATCTGAACGATAAATGTAAATTCTCTCTCTGGCCCGAGCTCTCCTCGACCGATCTGTTGCAGCGGCAAACTAGATCTGAGGGATAGCAGGGAGGATCATGGGATATAGTCTGGTCTCGAGCTTCTCTAAGATGCAGAGCTTTGTGATGAGGCCGACTCAGAGCCGAGGATCGGCTCCGAACCCGTGTGTAAGAACAAACGGCGAGATTGAACACTTTCACATCATGAGTTACATACAAGCACCTAATCCTCAGAACGGAGTCTCCAGAGGAAAACCAGAGCAACCCAAGGGGAAAAACAAGTACATATCTACTCAGAAAAGGAAGGAGGAGGAGGAGCCCTTGGCCAGAGGGCAAGAAAAGCAAAACAGGGAGAAGGAGGAAGGGACACAGGACATCTGCTATTATGGTAAGAACTTAGACAGCTGTATGCATGATAACTTTAAGAAACAGAGGAGGTTAATATACTGAAAAGCATAATAATGTGTGGCAAGACTGTTGCACTGTGATTATGCAAACATTATAATACTGAAGTAGCTGAAAAACACTGGAAACATGGGCCACAAAGCATCATAGAAAATGATTAAGTCTACATCACATGGGATCACCAACTACAAGCAGTTCAAAAGACAGATGCAAGGTAATGAGATATAGTGGTCCATGAAAAGAAGACAAAAGTAGCATTGATCATTGAAATCGCTATACCCACTGACTACAGTGTCTTGCATACAGAGAGACACAAAGTCATAAAACACCAGGATTTGCAAGCAGAAATGAGAGCAATGTAGAGGAAAGATACCCACACAGTTCCAACCGCAGCAGGAACAACGGGTCTTATAAAAAAGAATCTACAACCATATTTAGATACGTTACCAATAAATGTGACTCCATACGAATTGCAGGAGTCGTTATTACTGGGCACATTGCGGGTGCTGCAAAGAGCACTTTTAGCTAAAAAAGATTGAAACAATAAAATTTCATCAACTTTAACTGTACTTAAACTTAAGAATGAGGTCCATTCCCATCATAGTATTAACAACCCAAAAGACTTGAGAAATTAAAAAAAAGGGAGGAGGCTAGAAAAGATTGGGAAGAGAGACTATATACAACTACATCCAGAATGTTTAAAATCTTTGCTTGAAAGTGTCTGCATAGGTAATTTATACCCCAAGCAGACTCCAAAGAATTTTTCCTAATGTAGATAGTAGATGTTGGGGGGTGCGATAGGGAAGAAAGAGGTAAATGGGAACATATGTTTTAGGAGGATAAAGAGTTGGCAAGTTTTAAAAATTCCCTATACAGTACAGAGTACTGTGCTAAAATATTGTGCGAGTAAATAGCTGCAACAAAGGAATAGATTTTGAACTGGGATACAGGATCTCCTTAGTCTTATCAAGGTAATTTCCTAGCTGTACAAGAAGATCCAAGGTATGTAATTTCCTCTTGCTATCATTCTGTAGAGGGTAGAAAAGGAAGGAAAATGAATGGTCTGATTCAATGACTAATCATTAACTACTCTGGGCATAAAAGATGCAGTAGTATGAAGAGAGAGACTGTGAAAAAACAAAAAAAGGGTGAACTGCCATAAGTGCCTGAAGTTCAGGAAACCCTCTTGGAAAGCATAACAGCTACCAACACAGAAGTTTTCCAAGCATAGTGCTGCAAAGTTGAATTCCAGCTCAAATGTTGGCAGAGCCAACTTCTCAACAGCAAAATTAAGATCCCAAGAAGATGGTGCGATGCCCATGCACTGGCCCAGTAATCAAGGAACCTCAATCCTCACCACTAACACCAGTAAGGGGCGTCCACATTGGAAGGATAACAAGTACACACAGTAAAGTACAATTTTCCTTAACAGCACACAGGGATCACAGTCAGTCTGGGGCTGGTTTCTCCCTTTCTCCCTAGATCCCCATTAACACTCCTCTCTGGCACAGCTATAGGGTTCAGATCTCAGCCAAGTAATCAAGACAAAACCTCCAGTACCCTTTCCGTCCATTCAGTGCTTCATGTTCCTGCCCCAAGTAGCTGACACACACACACACACACACACACACACACACACACACACACACACACACACACACACACACACTTTGAGATTTGATTTATATACAAACACTCAGATACTCCTAGGGAAGCTTGGCACAGGTTCACTAGCTATGCCCCCTTCTGCCCAGGCTATAAGGTAGTAATCACTGCCACCAACTACTCTTATCAGATACTAATAAGGCCCTTCCCAAAGGGTGACCAATTCTACTGTGCAATGTTGTTATTATCCAATTGGTAAGTGTGACCGAGACTTGAAGGCTATTTAGGAGTGGCCTGTACAGTATCACCAAATACATGCAAGTACTCTCAGAGCTTAATTTATCCCTACACAAAACACCCACAGTTAAAAGGTTTAAAAATATTTAATAATAAAGACAATGCTCATTAATTCAACACAATGACATGAAAGTTCAGAAATCACTGGAAATACTTTAAAACAACATTGGAGGATAGTCTCACATAAATATAGAAAATAGCTAGACTAATCTGGCTATATTCCTATCTATCTCTAAGAGAAATACTAAGATCTAGGTCTTACTTACAGAGCAAGCAAATATAGATGAGAAGTGCTAGTGAGTTGTTGTCAGCTTCAGAACAAAATATAAAATGCCAAATCTTTCTCTCTGAGAAAGTCTTAAATTGATAATACACATTACTGCAGAGTCATTTTAGATAACATAATTCTTGACACTTCTACTTAAGTTTCCCAGGCTCACAGAACTTAAAATTTTAACATTTCTTTTTGTAATCTGCACCTGCCAGGAAGCCACAGCAATAAAATACGCTTTACATGTAAAGCCTAGTAATTATCTCTCTCTTAGAACAACAGAAAGAATTTCCTAGCCCAGACATCCCGTCTCCTAGCCTAAGATCAAACACAGTCTTAAAATCCTTCGCTTATCAGCTTTCTTCCAGCAGGGTGTTGCACGGTGGTTACATTTTTGAAGCTCAACACATAACACAGTTTTCTTTGCATTTGTGAAACAAGCCTGTGGATCATTTTTACAATGACATAGAATTATTTACAAAATTCTATCTAACTAGGCTGGCAGCCTTGACAACCCCCCCCCCCCGAGAACTCAAGCTAGTTTATTGTGATCTGTAACTACAGTATACTTCCTTCCATAAGATAATGCTGAAGTTTCTGCAGTGCTCACACTATGGCTAGACATTCCTTTTCTACAGCTGCATTCCTCCCTGGGTTGGAGCCTACCACTGAGATGTTGTGGTCCACACTACCTTATCTGGTCTGTTTTCTGCCCTCACCTGCTTTTTGGTAACAGGTGCAGGCCATGCCTGAATGGCTTCCACTTTGGCAGCTTCTGGCCTCATCTTACCACTCCCCACACTAGGTCCAGGTAGGAGACCTCTGCCATACCCACATGACATTTGCTGGGCTCAATGGTCAACTCTGCCCTCTACAGTCTGCCCAACACCTCCCTGACATGCTGAAGGTGCTCTTGCCAGGAATGTCTGCAGATGGCAATATCATCTAGGTAAGCAAGGGCAAACCCAACTGCTCCTGCTAGGATATGATCTACCAGCCTCTAGAAAGTTGCTGGGGCATTTTTCATCCCAAAGGGCATCTTTATGAACGCATATAAGACAAAAGGAGTCACAAAGGCTGATCTCTCTCTAGCACTGGGAGTCAAGGGCACCTGCCAGTAACCCTTGGTAATATCAATGATGGTAAGAAACCTAGCCCCACCTAGCTGCTCTAGCGCTTCATCCATCCTAGGCATGGGGTAAGTATCTGACTCTGTGTGACTATTTAATGTCCTGTAGTCCACACAGAACTTGGTGCTGCCATCCTTCTTTGGCACCAGCACCACTGGGGAGGCCCAGGGACTGTTGGACTCTTGAATTACCCCTAGTTCCAACATTTTCTGTATCTCCTCCCTCAGAGTCTGTTTGACTCTCAGGCACTCTACAAGGGGCTTGCTAATAGGCCTTTGGGGTCCTGTATCCACCTGGTGCTGCACCAGGTGGGTTCATCCTGGTTTCCCAGTGAACATGTCCCCAAACTCCTGTAACATTGCTCGGGTTTCTCGAACCTGAGTAGGAGACAGCTGCTGGGACATTGCTACCCCTTCACTGAGGTGTCAGTCAGAGCCTCACTGAGGAGATCAGTCACAAGATCTCCCACAGACTCCTCCTGCAATCTACTGCAAATACTCAGCACAAGGGCCTCTATATCATGGTAAGGTTTAATCAATGGTACAATTTGTGCTCCTGCCTCCTCCCTAGCAGTTCCACCTTGTAGTTAACATCACTGACCTTCCTTACCACCTTGTAGGATCTCTCCCAGGCTGCTTGTAGCTTGTTGTGTCCGACAGGAATGAGAACCATTACCTGCTTCCCTACAGCATACTCTCTAGCTCGAGCATTCCTGTCATACCAGACCTTTTTCTGCTGTTAGGCTTCTGACAGGTTCGCCTGGGTCAAGACCATCAGTTCCCTGAGCCTTGTCCTGAGGTGTAGGACATATGCCACAACAGACTCCATGTGAGATTCACACTCACCTTTCTACTCATCTCAAATTAAATCTAGAGGACCCTTCACCTTATGCCCATACAGCAACTCAAGGGGTGAAAAACTTGTGGATTCCTGGGAAACCTCTCTGTAAGCAAACAGATGGGGCAAATGTTTGTCTCACTCCCTATTAAACTGGTCTGCAAATGCCAATAGCATGGACATGAGTGAAGTTTAGCCTCTCAACAAGACCATTACTCTGGGGATGGTAGGGGGTGGTCTTTTGGTGCTTCACCCTACAGTACTTCCACAGACAAGCCAGCAGGTCTGACATGAAACTTGGCACCTGTGTCAGTAATTCCTTTGAGAAACCTACCCTGCTGAAAATCTCTAACAAAGCATTTTCCACCTTTTTTGCCTCAATGGAGGACAAAGCCACTGCCTCAGGGTACCTTGTAGCATAATCTACTACCACTAGGATATACTCTTTCCCTGTGGAGCTTGGGGTACTCAGAGGCCCCACAATATCCATAGCTACCTTCTGAAATTGCTCCTCAATCACAGGCAAAGGCATCAAAGGAGCATTCACCTTGTCTCTTGCCTTGCCTACCTTTTGGCACTGCTCACAGGTCCTGCAGTACCCTGTCACATCTTTGGAAATCCCAGGCCAATAAAAGTTCTGCATAATACGTCTCTTTGTAAGTTTTATGCCCATACGACCTGCAAAGGGAATATCGTGGGCTATGGCTAGAAGTGCCAAATGGTAGGCTCTAGGCACTACCAACTGCTCTATCCTCTCACCTTCTAACCCTCCCTCAGGGGTCCACTCTCTATACAGTGTCCCAGTATACAGATTTCCCCTTCCCTTGAGAATCAGGTACCTCACACTAGCTACCTGCCTCAGGCCTTGTAATTTAGGGACTGAGAGCTGAGCCGGTCTCAGCTCTCTCTTTGTAACCCTTTCCAGCTTCCCCTGCACAGGTGGTCTGATATCTCTTGACAGTGGTGCCTCACTGTCAGCCCAGGTACTTCTAATCACCTCTTCCCTCGCAGCCACTCTGTCCAAGGGAACATCGGTACCCACAAGAAGCTATGGCTCACCTTCAGTCTCACTACTACGGAGTATCTCCTTCCCTGAAGTAACCACCTCAACAGTCCTGGCTGCAAGTATGCTGTCTGTCTGGGTCTCCCCCAGGCTACCAGACACACATGCTTGTCTCCAAGCCTGACTGCATGCAACTGCATGAGCACATGATACTGCATTTTCAAAAATCATTCCCTATCAGGACATCTACAGGGATATCCTCAAACACACCTACCTGCTGGCTTCCTTTTCCACCCTCCTAGTCAAGGTGAACCCTAGCCAAAGGTATCTGGAATGGGGTCCCCTCCTAAAGCTCTGACTGGATTAGACTGTCCAGGCAAGTAGTGCTCCTCTGTAACCATTGCAGGCTTCACAATGGTTATGTCAGAGGCTGTCTCTCTCTTAGCAATGGTCTCTTTGCCATTCACTATGATAGGATATAGCCTCTTGTGGTAGTTTGGTACCCTTGTTGTCTCAAGGCAACCTACTGTTGGCATTTTGTCATTCCACTTACTGGCTCTCCCACCTTTTGTTCCCCACTTTGCCTGTGTGGGCATCTATATGCCGCATGGCCCCATTTGTTGCATTTAAAACATTTAACCCTAGGCCCTGGACTTATACCTGGAATAGTGGCCTTCTCTGCTACTGGCAGATGCTATTGGGGCAGTCTAGGCTGCCCACCATGGGTTCCCTTAGACCAATGAGTAGCACTTGGGGTCCCTTTCCTGTGCAGGGATGCCCTGCTTGCTAGGTATAGGTCGTCCTTTTCCCCAGCTCACCTACAGTAGAGCATTGCCCATCAGCTGACCAGATCCTCATGTCCTCAGGCAAAGTGTAAGGGCTTGTTCCCTCACCAAAAGGTCTGCTAGCCCTTCAACAGTGGTGACCTGACATCCACTCACCCACCTATGAAAAAAGTGCTTAGTTCAGCAACAGATTCAAACACATTTTCAGCTGCCTTGCGTCTAAGCTCATAAAACTTTCCTATAAGCTTCAGGTGTTGGCTTAAAAAACTTTACCAAACAATTCTTTACACCATTATAATTTAAGAAATCATTGTCAGACAGTTTGGACAAAATAGTTACACCTTTACCATGGAGTAAGGGGGTCAGGAACCATACCCAAAGCCTTGGGTCAACATCATACTGGTTACATACTCTCTCAAACATATGAATGAAACCATCAAAATTATCCCCCTCTGTAAACTGTGGAAAAAATTTACTGACCTTTGTTGCTTTTGGGGTCCGGTTACTCCTTTCCCCATTACCTCCATGACTCTGCTGAAGAGTCAGCATCTCCTTTTCATGTTGCCCCTGCTTCTCCTCAGCTTCCAGGCGTAGCAGTTTCTCATGCTCCACAGCCTGCAGACGTTGCAATTTCTCATTGTCCTCACTCTCAGATGCCTCATTCCCTCTGCTGCTTCTATTTCCAAATGCTGGGCCTCCAACTCAAGTATCTTTAGCTCCAAACGGATTTTTAAGTCCTCTGTAGAAAAGTTGAGCTGTCTAATCTCCGAGTGTTGTACACCTCCACGGTCAGTCTGATCATCCTCCTCGTTGCTATTTTCTGATGCAGCTGTGACTAAAGCTGCAATCATGTCTGTTTTAGTCAGGTTTCCATTTACCAGTCTTTAGCCTGGCACATCTCAGCCAACTGGCTCCTGGTCAGCTTGCCATACTCCCCACCTGACATGCTTGCCTGCTCTTCATGATTAACTAAGCTAACAAAAGAAATAAACCAGTTGTGATCTGAACTCTGAATGTTCATTGCACGGCTGATTTAGAGTACAAAAGCACCTTCAGTGATCACTGTACACAAGCTACAGGAATTCACTATTCACACCACTACAAGCCAATTAATATGTGATGTGGCTAATTCACCACTATCAAACAATTAATATTTGATGTGGATATCCCACCACTGCCAAACAATTAATATGTGATGTCCATGCACTTGCCCAGTAATTAAGGAGCTTCAGTCCTCACCATTAACACCAGTGAGGGGTGTCCACATTGGGAGGAAAAGTACACACACAATTAAGTACAATTTCCCTTAATAGCACACAGAGGTAACAGTCTGGGGCTGGGTCCTCACTTTTTCTCCAGATCCCCAATAAGACTCCCCACTGGCACAGCTATAGGGTTCAGCTCTCAAACGAGTAGTCAAGCCAAAATCTCCTGTACCCTCTCTGTCCATTCAGTGCTTTGTGTCCCTGCCCCAAATAGCTGACACATACACACACACTTTGACATTTGATTTGTATACAAACACACAGACACTCCAGGGGAAGGCTGGCACAGGTTCACTAGCTATGCCCCCTTCTGCCCAGGCTATAAGGTAGTAAATCACTGCCACCAACTACTCAGCTACTAAGACCCTTCCCAAAGGGTGACCAATTCTACTGTGCAATGTTATTATTATCCAATTGGTAAGTGTTCCCGAGACTTGAAGGCTATTTAGGAGTGGCGTATACAGTATCACCAAATACATGCAAGTGCACTAAGAGCTTAAATTATCTCTACACAAAACAGCCACAGTTAAAAGGTTTAAAAATATTTAATAATAAATAATAAAATCAGAAGTCAATGCTCATTAATTTAACACAACGACATTAGGGAGTTCAGAAATCACAGGAAATACTTTAAAACAACACTGTAGGATAGGCTCACATAAATATAGAAAACAGCTAGACTAATTTGGCTATATTCCAATCCATCTCTAAGAAAAATACTAAGAGCTAGGTCTTGCTTACAGAGCAAGGAAATATAGATGAGAAGTGCTGGTGAGTTGTTGTCTGCTTCAGAACAAAATACAAAATGCCAAATCTTTCTCTCCGAGAAAGTCTTAAATTGATAATACACACTACTGCTGAGTCATTTCAGATTACATCATTCTTGACACTTCTACTTAAGTTTCCCAGGCTCACAGAACTTAAAATTTTAACGTTTCTTTTTGCAATCTGCACCTGCCAGGAAGCCACATCAATAAAAGACACTTTACCTCCAAAACCTAGTAATATCTCTGTCTTAGAACAATAGAAAGAAATTCCTAGCACAGACATCCTGTCTCCTAGCTTGAGATCAAACACAGTGTTAAAATCCTTTGCTTATCAGCTTTCTTTGAGCAGGGTGCACTGTGGTCACATTTTTGAAGCTCAACACAACACACTTTTCTTTACATTTGTGAAACAAGCCTGTGGATCATTTTAATATTTACAATGATACAGAATTATTTACAAAATTCTATCTAGCTAGGCTGGCAGTCTTCACAGATGGAATACACGTTCTTGGGGGCCTATTATTTGGAGCACCTTTATAAATTGTTTGACTTCCAATGAAGAAGAAAGGGTTGAGATTCAAGAGCACACAAGCAGAAATGGCTGACAAATGGGCTTTAACAGAGGAGTATGACAGGTCACAACTGTGCAGTTCATACAAATAAGAATAGTACGAATAATTACAGAATAAGGTTCCAGTTCAAGTCTGCTACACCAAATGCCAACATGGCCAAGGGGAGTCAAAAATAAGACTGTGTGCCTTTCCCATGTGATCTTGTGCAGGACTCTTGGTAACACAGGAAAAGCCATACTGAAATGTTCCCTTCTAGAAAAAAAAGACATGGTGTCCACATTCTAACACACAGGACTTGGTATTCTGCAAGAGAACTGAGAAAGTTCAGAGAGGAGGCAAAAAGATCTGATGGACAATGTCCAAGAATACTGCTCAGTGAAGCATCCATTTGAGAATCTGCCCAGGACCTGCTCAGATCACCTGCTACTCGACTGTGTTCTGAATGTAAACTGCTTGAAGGGTTAAACAATGGCAAATTGCAAACCTGAACAGTCAGTCTACAAAGAAGGTAGTTAGCTATGCAGGTTTTTTGGTAAAAACTCCTGACAAATTTCACACAGAAAATGCTTGTGGGTAGTACCTAGGCAAAAACAGTCATATCTTACATCTATCTTTATGGGGAATCTGCCTCTCACATTTGCGTTTCTCTTCTTGGATGACACATACTAAAAATAAAAACTGAAGGAAGAGACTCCACCGGGGTACTTATCTTCTGAAGGCTCAGCAACTGAAGCAGTGCGATGAAAAACTTGCAGACAGAATTTAAAACTAGCTTGCAGACTGTTAGAAAACAAATGCAGGATTATGCACTTGTACATCACTTATGTATTTAATGCATTAGATGAAAGACATACTTCTGATGTACAGTAACTGGAAGGAGCTAAGGCTTTGGTATGCTGGCTGACTCTGCTATCCTTGGCAAGATATCCCTTTAGTATGGAATCCAGCAATAGTGATAAGGAAGGATATCATGGGTTCAAGGGCTAAATCCCTGGTTTAAGTATAAGTGATGTGAAGGCACGCTTCGAAGATTGGGGGGTGGAGGGTTGCCAGTTTCACAGATTTTGCTAGATAACTTGGCATATACAGTCATGAAGTTATCATTACTCAATATGCACATCTCCAGCAGAAATCCATCAAGTGTGGGGGGTTTGGCATTTGCCTCTGCTTCAATGTTCTTTATAACTTTCTCTACAATGACTGGAGTGGTCAGAAACTACTGATGAGAAGTTCTCAAAGTGGGGAAGACTCCCTCCACTTAAGTACTCTAAGATCCTATCCAATGAGTCAGATGGTCAGCAGTGGACCTACACAGTCCCTTGTAAAAGAGGGCAAACACCCTCAAGACCATTCCTGGAAAGGAACACACAATTCCCATCTCAGTTTCCGTAATTTTGTGGATTATTCTCTCCACTAACTGCAGCCACAGTTTCACAGGTAGATGCTGAAGAACATCTGGAAAAGTTTCAAAGGGTTTCACCCTTAAAACTCAGTCTCCACTTTTCTATCCGTGAATTGTTCCATTTAAGAGTGGCCTCTCTCATCACTCTCAAGGCTCCCCCGCATCCAGCCATTACACCTCTGCATGCCTCCAAATGTTCAAATTGTGTTTTGGATCTAGACAGATACTCAGACTATTTTTTCTATTAATATTCTGAGAAAGTGACCGATGCTCTGCTTCAAATAATCCGATAGCATTTCAACACAGGCACCCTCACTGATCATACTTCCTAACTTCAGATTCAACCATTCTGTGACTCCATTTTAACAAGAGAATACAATTAAGTGAGTGGCCGATTCTACAACTCTATAATGCCATGTTCAACCAAGATGAAGATTTTGTCAGTCCTAGAATGTCTGGTGTCATGGGGAAAATGTGCAGGAACAAGGAGGCTTCAATCTTCATGAAGGCTATGTCAGTACGGCCTAATACTTTTAACTGTACCCTCAAGAAACAACCCAAGGCAGGAACACAGTGAGCCCCAAGTCCACCCTGTACCTCACTGCAGTTCAAAATTGTATTCCAATTGTCACACCACACAACCCCTACCTACGATAATTCTCACTCACTCACCATTGCCCTCATCTCAGTTACCATATTACTGGGGTGAATATAAGCTGCAGCTATGGTGGTTAGCCTGCCTTCAAGCAATCCCTTAATGGCTGTGTATGTGCCAGATGGGTCTGAGGTGTTTCTCAACAATTTAAAGGGGTACCTCTTCTAATCAGCCCCCTTCTCTATCCATTGAGACAGCTGGAAAATCCACCATGATAATAACCCTTTTCTGCAAGCTTTTCATGCTTACTTTCCATATGATATGTCTTATTCAAGTAATGGCTATCAGGGGAAATGCTTAAGATAGGCAGATATTTAACGGAACTAACAAAACCATGGACATTCCATGATAAAATTGAAAGGAACATCATGTTGGCAGTATATAAAAAAGTTTACTATGTGAAAATCCCATCTGCTTGCTGACAGCCCTATTTCTATTTTACTCTGCGGGGGAACACCATGAAAACCTCTCACTCAAACAAATTAACATGGGTTTATATTGCTTTATCGAAAGATAACGTAATCGAACAATCAAAACTTTGAAATGGCAGCATTTCGAACCTTGTATTGTAGGGGGATGCACCCCCTACAAACCCTGCTAAATATATATTCTAACTCAGAGATCGCACTACAGTGAGGAAAGGGCAAATTATTCAATCCTCATTGCACTGCAATCCCACAATGTGATCTTCGAAATGCTGCCATTTCAAAGTTTTGATCATTCGACTAAGTTATCTTTCGATAACGTAATAGGAACTCGATTAACACATATAGCAATATTTATTTCATACAAACCCAACCATGTCAATAAAATAAATCAAATTTGACACAAACAATGAATAAAAAGTAAAACTGCTTCCTAATAACAGGCACTATATGCCTCTATCAGATGGAGGAAAAATGTTCCATAAGAAGGGATACAGTAGGTGTTGTTACACCAGAAAAGAAAACTAAAACATTTGTCTGATGACATAAACTGACTGAAATTCAGTTTAGAGTTCCCCAAGAGCACATGCCTGCACATACCTCATCAGTCTGACAGCCTTTCTGAGAAATATTTTAAGTTCTACTGCACCTTGAAACAGCCCTTGCCTGCAGCCTGTTTTAAGTTATCATGGGAGGAGTGCCATACCCACACTTTTCCCAGCACTACAAATTAATCCAATTGTTTCCTCAGTATTTGGACTTAAGACGTACTAGTTCAGCAAATGAGGAATGGAGGTGTGGTTGGGCTTCTCTATTAACATCTCCCTGACATTCTCATACTCCATGACAAGAATGTATCTAAAAACAAATAAGCAAGTGTTCACTCCTCCAATTAACAGAGCTGTGGGACAACCTTGGTGCAATTACCAGCTCAACAACAGCCAGCCTGTTGTTCCCTCAGTGAAAAAAAATATTTCTTACAGCCCAGTATTTGGAAAAAGATTATATATTAGTCCTAGAATAGGAAATCTTGGAAAGCAGCAGGTTTTCTCCACATCAGCTTTCCCAGAACAGACTGCAATGCTCTCGTTAAAGAGGGGAAACCCCAGTAAAACTGTCAGCCTCAGACAACATGCCACTTTTTAGCAGTCTGTTCCCAGTTAGCCATCTACCACTCGTATTGGCTTGTACAGCGATAGCGGTTTGCAATTGTTCTGGCCCTCTTCTCCTAAATAAAGGAAAGTTTTGCAAAGGACCTAAGGGGGGGGGGTTGTCTTCTCTAAATGAGGCCTTATTAGAAGTATTGCCATGGGGGGGTCTGAGCATGATGAAGTTGCTACTTTATTTATTTATAACCTCCACTAAGGATATTAAAAAAACTTTAGTTGAGCCATCTGGTAGGAGCACATAGAGAGAAGGCCAGGAATACCAATTTAAATCCACAGCCGCTGGCCAGGAATATCAATTTAAATCCCCAGCAATTCTGGCAACATTACTGGCTGAAACACTACTCTTTTTCCTCGTTTCTAGTGTGTAGTCATGCTTGCAATAAATTCTCTGAACTTTGATCATGCATACTTTTCTGAGAGACCAAAGTTATGACAGGATATGCTCCTTTTGGTGGCAGGCGGACATTCTAACCAATATCAGCATGAGAGTTCTCAGCACCTAGGGAGGATTAAGCTGTGGGTTCTTTCAACTGCCAGCTGCTCTTTGGGCACATTCATCCAGTTTAGTAATACATTTTTAGCACAGAAAATTTCAGTCCACTCCCTCCTTGTTCTCAGAGACGTTCTAAAGTTCATTTTTTTTTCTGCAGGCCTAATCTTCTATGTCAATGGCCCTACCCTCTAGTAATTCTACTCAAGCCTCCAAGTCAGCTGGCTTGCAGATCTGTAATAACCTGCTTGTTGTCCACCCCTCCAAGGTGATCAGCATGCACTGACAGCGCATCTGCCATCTCAGATATTTTTCTGTCACAGTGGTCTATGTACGAGAACAGTGTACACCGACTTTCTGCAGTTCATGTATAATTAGGTACAAGGAGGAGTGATTTCAACTAGGCAGGTGCTCTGAAGAATTGGATGCTATCTGCTTCCTCGATATCAGTTCAGAGCATGCTTTGAATGTCACTTTGGCTGCGAGTGCACCTGTGTAAATGGACATTTGTTTTGTTGCTTTAGAATTTTTTTTTTTTGGTTAGGCATCAGCTCAAGCCACATATTCCCACACCAGCAGGTTCCTTGTGATTGCTTAAGATCCCATGATTAACTTGTCAATACAGTGAGAGCCTTTGGAAGAAGAGCATGCTTTAAAAAACATTCTCAGCAGAAATACTGTAACAGGCATGTTCTCTTTTCCACAGTTATCCAAGTCTTATACTGCAGAGAATACATACAGAGATTCAGCGAACTTTGTACATTTGTCTCTTACCAGAATAACTGAATCTGGAAATTAGCTAGAACCTGAGGCAGGCTACAAGCTCAAAGTTATAGCTCAAAATTCAGTATTCATCTTGGTATTCCTATAAAAATAGCTCTACCAACCAGAAGGGCCCTTATCACTTTATTAATGTTTAGCTCAATCATCAAGTTTTCTAAAAGAATGCATCATAAATCTAAATGGAATTAATGAAATTTAAGACTTGCAAGATCATCTAACACAACGGGAGCAAGCCTCCAATTAAATTAATTAGAAATTCTGGACTGAAACAACTTCTTCTTTCGGCATTTTCCCGGTTAGCGGTCACCACAGTGGATCATCTGTCCACTCATGATTGGCAGTGGAGATTTACGGTGTCGAGTTGCCAGCCCGGCGCCCAACCTTCCATAGAAGGCACACACATGCACACACTCACACCTAGGGCCAATTTAGAGTGTCCAATCCACCTACTGCATGTCTTTGTGATGTGGGAGGAAACCGGAGCACCCGGAGGAAACCCAGGTGACCACAGGGAGGACATGCAGACTCCACACAGAAGGCACCCCAGCCGAGAATCGAACCGGAGAACCTCTTGCTGTGAGGCGGCAACGCTAACCGCTGCAACACCGTGGCCGCCCAAATTCTGGATTGAAACTATAAATACAAATTTGCAACAGACTGATCACGAAAGTATTACAGATCAAAAGTGACGAAGTTAAGTGGAAGATAAGCTGGGAAACCAAGAATCAGTTTGTGGCCATGGCGTTGTGCATTGGTGAAAAAATAAAAATCTCACTTCCCTGCATGCAAATGTCTAAATGGAACGACTGGATAAGTCTGCATCATCTTCAAACAAAACCAGTTATCAGAAGAGTGAAGACTTTGCAGTTACTATTTATTTCAGTTCAGCAATGAATCAGTTATGGTCTTCTGATTTCCTGCAATGATTGCATAATAACAGTAAGAGTTGAATTACGCTCATTAGAAAGTGCACTTTTACAAAGGAACCATTGACAAGTCATAACTAATATTTCAAAGTTAAAACCTTAAAGTTAAGTAGAAAAAAGTACCATCAGAGTCAGCATCTATTCTAAGCAACACCAACATTCCTTCTAAAATTACTAGTAAAAATGATACATGTAATCAACATTTTTTTAAACAAAATAAGCCACTAATCTTTTAACGTACATTTGCTGAATTCATAACACTACAGATGAACTTAAAAAAAAAAAAAAAAAAAAAAAAGTAATTTTCTTAGAATTTATAAATCCCTTTTAAATTCAGGGATGTCAGTCTTTACATTCAAGAAAATATGGGAATAAAACAGACCATGTAAATCAGACGGCTACTTAGGGAAAATCATAGCTCAAATAACCTGGGAACCTGAAAGAGTACATCAAAGAGATGCCTCATACCAGTAATGAGCCAGCAGCATTTGGTGTACATGGACAAAGCCCAAGCTATGGCCAGGTCATCTCATTTGGAGCTGGCATGGCAGCAGAATGGGCAATGTGTAGCTTGGGAAGTGAGGGGTGGCCTAGGTGTCCAATAGCACCATCACTCAGCACAGTTATGGTGATGTACAGACATTTCAGGAGCAGGCACTTGGCCACCAGGCTGCTCAGAGGTATTTCTCATTAGGGGTGGACTCAAAGAGGGAAAATATGTATATTTTGGGTTCCATGCTGTTACAGTTCTCATGCCTTCTGCCCAGGGGCAGGGTTAGGGTGTAAACATGTCCCTACTGTCTGTTTGCTGGTGGCAGCACAAACATTCCTCATATCTGCTTGAATGACAGCGACACCATGGATTGTTCTTGCCTTGGTAATGGGAAATAAATACGAACTGATAGCTGCTTTGATGGTCAAGTAGGGATGGGGGGGATTAACTGTAGTGACAGAAAACAATAGAAAGAGTTCCTGTGTACCAGCAAGAATGGAAACCTAGACAAAAGAAAGCCATTACTTCCCAGCTTAACCTGCAGTTGCAACAATTCAAAAAACTGATTTTGTAAACAGAATATAAAAAACAATATATTAACATTTGAAAACATTTACTTTTGTAATATACCAACTTAAAATCCTAAGCTGCAAACAAATTCAGATTTGGTATACTGATGTTCAAGTTTTGGATTCAAGCATTCCCACCTCTCCTTTCTTTAAATACAACATTCGAAACTCCTAACGATGTGGACAAACTACAAAAGGGCCTCACTGAGACAGATACCTGGTGTCAACGCCATGGCCTGTAGCTCAATGCCAAAAAGTGTATTGTCACCCCCTTTGGTAAAAACTCTGTACCTATGAACTACCACATAGCTGGTAGTCTACTTAATGCTGAAAATGTTATAAGAGACCTTGGGACACAGGTGGACAGTAGTCTCTCCTTTGATAATCACACCGCCACAGTGGTCAGGAAATCCTTCTATATGGTTCATCTCATCACAAAAGGATTCTCATCCAGAAAAAAATAAGTCATTGTTACCCTCTACTCATCATTCATTAGACCTATTAGAGTACAATGCCCCTTTTGGTATGTGCCTCACAAGACATCTACAACAACTGGAAGGACCACAGAAATACCTTACAAAGAGGATTACTGGCCTCAAACAGATGCCCTATGCAGACTATCTCAAAAAACTACAGCTTTACTCCATCGCATATCGCCTACTCTGGGGCGATCTCTGCCTAACATACAAAGCTATGTCAAACCCATAGCTGTTGGACATGCTCCACTTAAAGAAATCCCAATCCTTCTGAGCTACACGCTCTAGGGACCTAAACCTTGTCACCACAATAAACAGAACATGCTGGAGGGACAGATTCCTGTCCCACAGACTTCCCATACTCTGGAAGAGACTACCTATCTATGTCAAACAGAGCTCCTTATTAGCACTCTTCAAGAAAAACCTTAATGATTGGATGAGAAATTGGAAATTCACCCCAGGGATCACTTCTGTGGCTCTGCTCGACAGGGGCACAGGAAAATAATTTTCTTGGGTGGCGAAAGCCAGGGTACATTTTTTGGCTAGGCTTATATAGGCCCTTGGACCAATAGCCTAGCACCTACCTATGAACCTACCTTTGAACCTATTATGCATAACGTTTGGCTATGCAAATCATAAGGCAACACCAAGGAAAAGTATTGTGTTGATGCAATGTCTGACTACAGCATCCTGGAACTAGATGCAAAAACAGTCAAATGAGTACTCTATTCTAACAGCATAGTTTTGAATCACTTCCCCAAAAAATAGGAAAGGAAAAGTATGTGCAACCTTGCTAACTCACCAACAAATTAAACAGTGAAACACAAAGAAACATTTCGGTGATGTATAACGCAAACAGACATACTGTGATAGCCTATGCAAATCATACGTTCTGCTACATCTGAAAGAGAAAAAAAATCACTGCTTACTTAATTATTCATGAAATTGTTTAAATATAAAGCAAATAATACCTAGAAGTAATAAAGCTATTTCAAGCCCTCATAAAGCAAACGTCAGGAAAGGGAGTTTCTCTATGCATACCAATTATAATAAAACAATTAGAACCAGAAACTCCTAATGAGGTACAACATTGTAAGAATGGGTACATTTTCCACATAAATCTTGAAAAGGAATGATTTTTGCCCCTTTAACCCAAAAATGGTATTTATATAAAATATATAGGAAATAAAATCACTATGATTACAACCAATACATGTCTGACCAAATGGAGTGAGCTAACTAAATTACTCCTGAAAACTTTTAGATGGGCTCCTAATGTAAATGGGAATTCTAAAGCAAAACGCAGTGAAAAGATGTCTAACACCTGTTACTATATGGAGCACCATGATTATGCTCCAAAGATTGGGGGGGGCGTATAATGGCGATAACCAAAGTACTTTTCTGACTTCACAACGGAGCTTTTAAGGGGGCAACCAGCAAATAAGAGCAGCAGAAAGGAAAGCAGCTTTACAACCTGTTAGATACTTTGCTCTGCCACATTTATAAAATCAAATAATGTGGCAGAATGAAATGTGCAACAGCTTTTAAAGCAATTTATTCTATCTATTTGGCAGTGCTAAGTGTTTTACTGGCTTTAAATGCTTTGAAAGACAGTAAAAGCACTATGCACACCCATATCTTTTTTTGCTACTGGTAGTACATGTAGCATTCAAGTGCTATGCAGTAAAAAGAATTATGATCAGGTCTCAATGATCATAACTCTTATGTCTTTGCGGCATTGATGCCAAGATTCAACTCAAGCTTTACCTCTCAGGGTTAATAATATTCGCTACTCAATTCACAGCTTCAGAATAATCTAAAAAATGTAATGGGAATTAGCAATGGACTGGAAATGTCAGTTCAACCAAAGGGCACAGAAAAAAGGATCCAACAAAAACGACAGCCTCCATCTTTACCTTACATTCAAAGGTGTGTGCACCAAAATTATGCAGTTACCGATAAAACAGTAGTAAACTTTAGAGACAAAATAACATGAAAAGAATTTTTCACATTGTGAAATGGTGATGCGAAAGCATAAAATTACTTTGCCAATACAATCAGCAACTTGGTTAATTTTCTGCCAAAGCCTGCAATGAAAATAAAACTACAATAAAAAACAAACTATAAATATGTATAATAATCCATTCAATAGGAAGTCTGAATCTCACCACTTGCAACAAGCATTCCTGCTTAAATGTGCACCAAAAAAGGATCAGTGGGACATTAAACAATGAAAGATCAAGGTATCCAAGAATATGAGTTCTAAACTCAAGAGAAGAGCAGAAAAACAAAACTAGGAATGTGTAACAAAGTGTTTTGCAAATAAATACAATACAACTCAAAGTTTAGTAGTAGTGACTCAAGAAACTCAAAAAGGAACACCAGGAAAATATGAAGTCAACGTGAAGACTAGATTGCAAACAATTTTTAACAGCGCATTACTTAGGTAAACAAAAACAAAAGCTTACAAAACATCCCTGTCTAGTGCAGATAAGGAGATTCACTTTGCAAATGCCACCTTAATGGACTTCATGTAAAATACAATGCCGTAACACAGTTAAACTGCTGAAATTAACAATAAATCTGTTAAAGTAATATTTAAAAAAATACCAGTTTACAGCTACAAAGCTGTCACAGTCCACTGAATATTTGTTTCAAATTGTGTAAACAAAAAAATGTGAAATTTCAAATGGACTTCTTTGCCATTTTAAGCAAAACTTGAACAGTTCAAAGAGATTGTGTAGTTCTAATATTTGTCCCAGTTCAAGCATAATCGTAGTTTCGAGAGAAATAATTAAAAAAATATGATGGGAACTTGGGATATCAACAAACCTCTGATGGCAATCAAAGCCCTTTCAATAAGTATTTGTTCCCTCGGATTGGCAAAATCCAGGCTCATTCACATTTTCAAGCTATTTGCAAGAATACATTTCAATTATAAAAAATTACTGCAAAACTTAAGTGTCATATCTTTAGTGTTAGACCAATCCTCCAATGCAGACATACTTGCTTCATATTAAGCAAATTACATTTTTAAAGCTGAAGAGAACTTTTTTGCAATTCAACTAACACTATTTAAACCTATAGTATGTTCGAGAGATTTTTTTTCCAAACATCTTTATTAAATTTGCACATATGACAAAGGCGATCTTACGTTTATATAAATGAAAAACATACAAAATGACACCAACTGTAGTTGTAAACATTATACATCACTTATAAACCATCCATTCATTGTCACTTAAGCATCATATGGCTCATTCAAATCCTGCCTATTAAACCTTGTTCCTGCTCTGCATATATTGTTCCCACAATTCCCATTTTTTCCTATGTAGTTTGAGTCTTCCATTTTCTAAAGATCACAATTCCAGTTGTTTTATCTGTGTTACTTTATTCACTACTTCTAGTAAAGTTGGCCTAGACTTTGATTTCCATTTTCTACTAATTGCTTTTTTGGCAGCCACCATAATTAGACTCAGCAAGGCTTTCTATATTCTAGGCAATTCCAATTCTGTAGCAGCACTAAAAAAAAAAAATAATTTCCCCAGTCAGTCCAATCTGCTCACCCACCGTGAAACATCATCCACTAACTTTTATTCTAACTTCTAGGCTGCAATGTAAATTACGTTTCTGTTTTAAAGGATTTGAATTGATCACTATTTTAAGCTAAAATCCATGTCCATTATGCTCTTCCATTACTCGTTTCTCTACACACATCACAACTAATGGTAAATCAATTACACATGTGGCAAGAGATAAAGCACCGTCAACTATTATCCTACAATGGTACTCAAACTGGGGAAGGTACAGTATAACAGCATTTCACAGCACTATTAGCACTTAAGAACATCATAAAGATAAGTTAGTGTTTACTTTTTTGGACGGGGAGAGGAAGAAAACAAACACTTTTAATTATATTGACTCCGTCTTGAAAATTAAAAGCTGACATCTTAATACCTAAATATTTAACATCTGCACCCTTCCAGCACAAACCATGCACTCCTTGTTTAGGCCCTTAGCTCCTACATTTATAGGAACTATATATTCCTTGAATTTTAGGGACCAACCCGAGCAGCTAGCAAATCTGATTAAAATGTGTTTCATCAGTAAAACTGAGCTGTGTAGATAGCCATAAGTTAAAACCATTTACTTGCATACAATTTAAATTTCTTACTGATTTACTATAAATTAAAAATAAATACTGGGGATGTCAAATGACAGATGAAAGAATAAGAATACAATTTCAAACACTTCTAAAGACACCAGACTACAGGACATCCTTAACCCTTCACACTTGCTGAAGTAGAAACTTCTCCAAGGGGGTCATCATAATAAGCAGCTGTTTTAATGTCCTTCTATATAAAGGCTTGCACCACCCATAAATGGAATGCACTGAGGTGTAACAGCTCACAAAGCTGATTTCAAACCAGCTATTTACATTTTCATTTCCAGACAACATGATAAAACAGAATAGTGTTTCCTCTTAGTGATGTCATACTGGAGTCTAGAAGATGACTTCACTCCATCCACCTTGAATAAAAAGATGCTAGCCTGTGAAGATTTAATCTGAAACATGAGGTTCTAATGTCAATGCCAAGGTTCTGGACAAGGCCTTGCCGACCACAAGAAATTTTACAAATAAACCATATCTTCTGGAGCCAATGTAAAGACTTGCCTTTCATAAGAATTTCACAGGCAAGGTAAGCTGGACAAGTTAGCACTGCAAATAGCATCTTTAAATACCTCTGTCAGTATCTAGCAAAGATTATTATGAAGATGATCAACGACTCCATAGATGATCATGATCAGTGGCAGGAATATTTTTTCAAACTCCAGCAGTCTTTTCTACTTCACGACAATGCCCAAAACCACAGCTTGCAACAAAGAGATCCAAGGCAAATGTTTGCCCACTAAATGCCAGAAAAATACAGCTGTCTTAAGTAAAACTTGCATAACAGTAGATGTTCAATTGATCACTGCTGCAGTAGCCTTAGCTATACGAGTTATATCCTGCCAAGGCTATAACACCACCAGCTTCCAAAGCTTCAGGGCACCTTCCACACACCTGTCAGGCAGCTTGAGCTGTGATAACAAAAAGACTTATTTGGGCACAAAGCACTACAGAGCTTTGAGCCCTGAAAGGACAATGCTACCAACAAAAAATAAATGTCCACACCCTGGCATAAAAAACACACCATAAAACGAGGAGGATGGAGGTAGGGAACAGCTACTGCAGCACTGATCATTCAAACATCTACTGGTGTGGTAAGTTTTACTTACACAACTGTACTATGCTCATCACAGTAACCACTGTTTCAGTAGCCTTAGCTATATGTGTAGATTACTATAGCTAGCTACATTTGGGAGGTAAAAGGAAGAGAGTCCAGGAGCCTTGGAGAATGGTCCTAGCAAAACTTGATCTGGACCTAGACAAGGACAAGTTAAGAATGGTACCTCTGAATGTGGCAGATGTACTTTCTGTAGTTTCATTTGTTGTGATAAATATTTTACTCATCCAGTTTCTAACAAGATCTTCAAACTTAATACATACAGTAACTGCAAAACTATAAATGTCTATCTGGCTAGATGTGTTGCATGTGAAGCATGTTATGTGGGCAAAACGAACCAGGACGGTATCTGTAACCACCTATCTGAAATTAAAAGAGAAACAGTTGCAAAAGCATTATATAAACACATTAGAGACTATGGTTCTGGACATAGTTTTAAATGTTCGATTTTAAGAGTAGTTAATAAAAAACATGGAATATTAATGATTATACTGAAAAGGAAGAATTTAATTGAATTTCATGTTTAGGGGCACATATTTCACCTGGTTTGAATGGCTATGCATCTTTAAAGCCTTTATTGAAACAGATACACAAATAAGCCTGACTGGCATTCATGTGACCCACTATGATACAATATAAATGGTAGATGGTATTTTTTTTGTTTGATATGCCTGAAGAAGCCTTGTTTAAGGCGAAGGTTTTTACTAGCGGTTTTAATAATTGTACGAGTCTAATAAACTACTTCATTACCAGCCGCTTGTGGTTCCAGTAACTTCTAATTTACTTGTTTGTTGTTAATTTTGTGGTCACTGGATTTACTTGCCTACTGGATGTATTTTTCTGCTTTAATAGGCAACACAGTAATAATACAGCTACGTACTGTGCAACATTAAGCATTTCTAAAACACTGGGAAAAAAATCACTTGGACTCTGCTGTAAAGTCTGCAATGCAACAGGACTACTCCCTTGATATCAAGGGAGGGAATGTCCCTCAGCAGCTAGTGACTGCAGTTACAAACACTTTTGAGACAATACTTTCTGAGCATGTTGATATATTTAGCTTTGTTATGGACCCTACCATGCATTCAAGAACCACATTAAATCATCACTAACAAGTATAGCTGAGAGAGTTTAATTTAGTCAGTAAACAAAAGTTCATCTGGGTACACATTCTCCTCCTGGTTCAGCCCTACACATTACCTACCATGAGACCGATACCATAGGCTTTAACTTGGAACAGCAGCCATCTATCTACCTTTGGCAGCCACAAATGATCCCTTCTCCCATTTAAAAAACTGATGTGCTGTTATGTAGGCATGTCTTGTGACTTAGAAAGACACCCAGACTACCATGCAATTTTGTAACTTTTCACTTCTCGTTGCCTTGTGAAATAAGAACTTTGTATCATTGTCTTGTGATACAAGAACTTGGTATGTGGGGATTTGATAGCTCAAACATATTCTTCACATGCTTTTCCAATCATTTCAAATTCTGTAACATTATGTGGGGCAGCCATGTTATCGCATAAGCTAGACTATACACTACTATCTTTTTAAAAGGAGAGTCACATACCAGCACTACTGAAAAACAAAGTATAATTAGCCCTCTGATGTTCTTGAAATTATGTGAGGAAGTGGCTCAAAGAGGAACTTAACCCAAAACAAAAAAGCAAAAAATAAACCCACTTACCCTGCAGAAAGGTAAGACCTCAAACCAAGAACAGCTGCAGCAGAATGTCAGTTGGACACAATCCACAAATATAGTCAGATAACACTTCCCAGAACAGGAATGAGTGGTGCTGCAAACCAAAAATATAAACAAATTATCAAACAGTTTGTAAAACAGTCAAACTATTGACTATTCTCACTAAAGTGTTCAACACGACTCACAAAACAGCTACTAAGGAGGAAAACAACAGGGAGATGCAATTAATATTAACTCAACACGAGGCACATACCACCATCTCAAAATTGCTATCAAAATGCAGTGTTAGAAGGATAAAACTGATTACTATAGCACAAGTGACAAGTTCAGATAGTAGCTCAGGTGTCTGTAGAACCTGACTGGGGAATATGGGAAAAAGGCAGCTCTGGCTCACCTCAAGGGTCACAACTAGGAGTCAAAAGTACTGTTGTGAAAGATGTACTTATAACCATAGATGTCCGAATTTTTCACTGCTGCAGCAGCCTTTAATTACAAGGGTCGTCTTGCCCAGGATACAACCAGACTTGAAACTGTAGTTTTATTGGCCATTTTGGGTCAATTCCAAAACTCCTTCATCTTCCTCTCTTAAAACCCTCTTTTGCATGGTTTTGCGCAATTTTGAGCATAGCGCAACAGCGGGCAGAGCCGCCTAATTGGGTTTAAACTATTCCTGGCTCCACAAAGTCTGCTCTTCACTTTTTCCCTTAGAACTGCTCTATCTCTCAATTTAAACACCATATTCTCATTCTAAGGCCCTTCACTGGTCCAATTAAGTAATCCTACAAGTTAGCACTATTAAACAATAAGGACTACTTACTCTTATACTCTCTACGATTACCCTGTCCTCTATTGGTCCATCTTAAATTCAGTTTCCCTATTACTCTAGCATGTCCAAAGGTCAGTCAATGGTTTCCTCTCCAGTCCAGCTGGTGAATCTGGGAATTTTGAGGCAATGTTACAACGGTCTCATGTACACGGACAACCCTCTCCTCCTCCAAACAGGTTCAAATATATGTGAGAGATGCAACTATTTAGCCAAACTGGAGGCTGAGCTCTCTCATCTCAAAACTGGTGTAACCAGTCAGGAGGAGAAGGTAACCTCACACAACACAATTCCAGTATCACATAGTCCCACCACATCAGCGAACCAAACACATAAATACACAAAAACATACTGGAGGCTCTAAATAAAAATCTACCTAAGCAACAGAGACCTCCAAAGCAGACATCCAAGCAAACGCTACCTCAAAACAAAACACACACAACACATAACCCACAAAGTCAGTGTGCCAAGCAGCCACAGCCCTTAAGGCTGAATAACACACCTGATACTCTTGTTATAGGTTACTCTATTGTCAGACACACTGACGTCCCGCTCACCAGGCTGAATAAAGAGAAGGTCACGGTGAGCTGCCTGTCGGGTGCTAGGATCAGACACATAACGCAAGCACTCAGGTCACTCCAAAGCAAATACAAATATGACTCAGTCATTGTACATGCTGGTGTGAATGACCTGAGACATACCTCCCTGGACTACATGAAAAGAGACATAGAGGAGCTCTCTGATCATGTAGCCCAGGCTGGTATGACCCTGACCTTGAGCAGCATCTTACCCTCACCTAGAATGATGCCACAGTACAAAGACAAAATGATCGATTTTAACAATTGGCTAAAATTTTGGTGTCATTCAAAGGGGATCCAGTGTCTGTCAGCCTGGGATGACATGCTCGACAAGCCACGTTGCTTCGCTAGGGACGGCTTGCACCTGTCACCACTGGGCTTTCGGATATTGGCAAAGGCTCTTGCCACCCCATAGTGCCTTTTTAGGCAAGGCTCAAAAGTCAAACCCACCCCCATAGACAGCACAAGGAACAAGAAACTAAGGGTAATGCTGCTAAGCCAGAAGTCTTAACCTCAAGATGCACGCACTCGAAGCTCTCCTCAGTATGGAGAACATCGATATCTTTGCAGTGACAGAAACCTGGTTCAAGGCTCTAGAGAGCACCCCAGCACTACCAGGCTATACCTCATATCATGCTTTTCGGCCCCAAAACCTGGACCGAACCACAAAAGGAGGGGGAGTTTCCATATTTATCAAGGATATCCACACCTCCAGGTTAGTGGCATTGCACAAAGTATCAGAGACCATCCATGTGCAACTAACAGTGGGCAAGACTGCTTTTCAGTTTATAGCATCCTACAGACCACCCTCTCAAAATCAGGAATCCCATTCGGCTTTCCTGAAAACATTGGAGAACATGAAGATCTCTCCGAACAACATTATATTGGGTGACTTCAACTACCCAAACATTGACTGGGAGCACTACTCAAGCCCCAGCACCTTAGCCCAAAGATTCCTGGAAATTATAAACTCAAATGCTATGGAACAACTAGTCACCACTCCCACAAGAGGGGACAACATACTAGACCTGATCATTACCAACATGGGGACTCTATGCTCCACACCAGAAGTATATCCCTCATTGGTAAGATCAGACCATAAATTAATTTCACTGGATGTCCACATCCCGACCCCACCTCCAGCCCAGAAAACCACAGTGAAAAACTTCTCAAAAGCGAACTTCTCACTTCTCAAAACTGAAGTGGAATCCTTCAAGGCCCCAGGGCCAGTGGAAACTACAGCCCAAACTGCAGAATCCTATATAAATGCATTCTACGGACATCTCCAGGAATGCATGGATCATGCTATCCCAAACAAAACCAAGACCCAATCATCCAAAGGCAGGCGTCCAGTCTGGTGGACCCTGCCATAAATAAACTGTACAACAGAAGGAGGAAGCTACTACATGATAGAGCAAAATCCCTAATAGGGAAGGCATCTCTGATCAGTACTAGCAAAAAATTACGATCCCTCATAAAATCCTCCAAGGCCAGCTTCGAGAGAAAAATTGCACAGGACACCAAAGACAATCATAAGGCTTTTTTCAGTTATGTTAGAAAAGTACAGTTTTGTACCTACCATAAATGTAGATGTTCGAAGATCCACATTGCTGCAGTCCTTACATATGGGTAGTCCGCTGTCCTCGGTCGGCCCGAATACCAAAGTATTAGGCTGACGTCGGTCATGGGCGCTCAGATCTGACATCATAGCGTCAGGGTATAAAAGCGCATGACCGACGTCATATCCTCAGTCTTTTCTTGCCCCAGATGTCAGAAGGCCCTAAAAGGAAAGGCGACAGCCCAAAACAGGATACCTCCCAAAACATGCCCAACAACAACCATCACCCAAACCATATAACCATGCCAAACTACAGAGGGAAGGAGGGAGGTAAATTGGACTGCAGCAATGTGGATCTTGAACATCTACATTTATGGTAGGTACAAAACTGTACTATGTTCTTCATCTCACATTGCTGCAGTCCTTACATATGGGTAGAATCCCAAAGCAGAGGTAAAGGGAGGATGGCAAAATCATAAAGCATTAGGGGCTGCTAAAATGCCCTGTAATATTGCAGTGGCAAATCCAGCCCTAGACTTAGAATAAAGAGGAAGGTGGTAATGCTTGGAAAAAGTATGTACTGAACTCCAAGTGGCTGCTTCCAAAATATCCTTTGTAGCTACCCCCCTTAGAAAGGCAGTAGAAGTGGCAGTAGCTCTAGTGGAATGAGGTCTGATTCCAGCCGGAATCTCCTTACCATGATGGGAATAACAGAAAGAAATACAAAACCCAATCCATTTAGAAATAGTTTGTTTTGAAACAGGTTTTCCCTGAGAACCCAAAGCAAAGGAACAAACAACTGCTGAGACTGCCTGAGCCCTTGGTTCTGCTCAAATAATAATGTAACTGCCTGTGAATATCCAAAGTATGCAAAATCTTCTCCCCTTTATTTTGAGGGTTTGCATAAAAAGTAGGCAAATGAATAGTTTGGTTCAAGGCCACACTAGAAACCACTTTAGGCATAAAGGAAGGATTAGTACGCAAAGATACCCTATCCTTATGAAAAATCAGGAAAGGTTCCACTGCCATAAGGGCCTGTAATTCAGAAACCCTTCTTGCAGAGGTAATGGCCAACAAAAAAGCAGTCTTCCATGATAAATACTTTAACTCGGCAGTAGCTGCAGGCTCAAAAGGTTGTAGAGTAAGCTTTTCCAACACAAAATTGAGATCCCAAGCAGGAGTAAGAGCTCTACGTGGGGGTCTTATGTTCTTTGCCCCTCTAAGAAATTGCTTAAACAAAGGATGGGAAAATAAAGCAGGGTCACAGTCATAGTGAGCAGAAATGGCTGCAGCATGAACCTTTATCGAGGAGAAAGACAAACCCTTGTCCAATAACTCAGTAAGATATTGAAGAGAAACACTTAAATCAGGCTTGGAAACATCAAAGTCCTTGCTTTGCTCCAAAGAAAAAATCTCCTCCATTTATCAGCGTAAACTTTCCTTGTACTAGGCCTTCTGGCCTCCAAAATAACATTCAAAACTTGTGGTGGAAGCTGAGACCCTCCAGGGTCTAAAACAGAATATGCCAGGCTGTGAGATGCAGAGACTGAATCTTGACATTGAGGAAGTGATTGCCCTCCTGAGACAAAGATGCAGAATCAAGGCAGAGGCCATGGAGGCTCCGTACTAAACTCCTCAGTAGTGGGTACCAGTGCTGTCGAGGCCAATCGCTATCAGAATCATGGATGGCTTGTCTATTCTGGCCTTCAGGAGTACCTTGGGAATGAGAGGCAGAGGTGGAAAGGCATAGACATGAAGATTGCTCCAACTGAATGATAGAGCATCCACCTTCCAAGCTGTGGGATGAAACATTTTGTGCAAAACTTTGGCAACTGGTAATTTAGTGGAGAAGTGAACAGATCTATGTCTGGAGTCCCCATAACACTGTCAACTTTTGAAACACATGAGGATCCAGTTTCCACCGTGAGGATCCACAATTTGTCTGCTCAACACATCCGCTAAGGAGTTCTGTGCTCCTGGTAGAAACCTTGCCTGAAGATTGAGGTGTAAACTGAGAGCAGTCCCCTACAAAATCATCGCTTGCCCGCAAAGAGAATGGGTTCCCCTTGCTTGTTGATGTACCACATGACAGTAGTGTTGTCTGTTTGAATCAACACCTGTCCTGGGTGAAGTAAATCCTTGAAAGCCATCAATGCAAATTGGACTGCTAACATCTCCTTCAAGTTGATATGCAAATGTTGAAGTCTGACAGGCCACGTGTCTTGCACCCATTTTCCATTGAGGTGTGCTCCCCAAGCCTTGTCCGAGGCATCTGTCGTTAGAATCTGACTCGCCTCTGGTCGGGTCACAGAGAGTCCCTTGTTTAGGTGACATTCCTGAGCCCACCACAAAAATTCTTTCTGAATGCAAGGTATTATCTGAATGACAGTGTCTAGATCTTGGCAGTGTTGTGTCCATACATTTTGAGATACCATTGAAGCTTCCTCATATGCAGTTTGGCATTGGGAAGCACCAGAATACAAGATGCCATGAACCCCAAGGCTTGAAGGACTGTCTTTGCAGTCAGCCTGGACTGTAGAGACATTTGATGGAAATAAAGAGAAAGGCTTCTTTGTTTGTCCGGGGTCAAAAGGCCATCTGGGAAGCTGTATTCAGTCTTACACCCAGAAAGCACATGTCCTGAGAGGGTACTAGACTGGACTTTGTTTCGTTCACAGAATACCCTAGGCATCTTAACACTACCATCACATACTGTAGATGATGCAGAAGTTCGTCTTTGTGTTGTGCAATAATCAGGCAATCGTCCAAATAAGGATAAATCTGTATTCCTTTTAACCTGAAAAAGGCTATCACTGGAGCCAGAACCTTTGTGAACACTCTGGGCAGTAGATAAGCCAAAGGGCAATGCAGAGAACTGATAATGTAAATTTCCAGCCAGCAGGTACCTCCTGCAACTGGGCCTGATAGGAACATGAAGATAAGCCTCTTTGAGATCCAGAGTTACCATCCAGTGATCTTTTCCCAACAGAGGTAAAAGCTGTTGTAACGTCAGCATTTTGAACTTTGGAATGTCCAGATAAGTGTTGAGGATAGATAAATCCAGAATTGGTCTCCACGTGTTCCCTTTCTTTGGTACTAGAAACAGGCGAGAATAAAATCCTAGTCCACTTCTGACAGAGGAACTGGCTGTATAGCTCCTATTTGAAGAAGTAACGAAATCTGCTTGTGAGCCTCTATCCTTTGCCGAGGAGGAACGTCTGGCATGCCTTTGAAAGGAGGCAATGTATGGAAATAGAACTTGTAGCCTCAGTTTATAATGTCCAATACCCATTTGTCCTGGGTGACTAAAAGCCAGTTTTGCTTGAAGAGTGCTAATTTTCCTCCCAAAGGAGCTGCCAGGGAAGAAGAATCTGGCAGCTGAAAATGCAGGTCATTGGGCCTGTTTACGAAAGGACTGGCCCCTGCCCTCACCTGCAGATTGTGCAGGTGAACTCCAAGTTCTAGGCCTGAATGTACTGTAAGCTCTGCCCTGCCACGTCTAGATCTACCCCTAGACTGAGAATCAGAAGAAGGGTAGGTCCACCCCTTAGTAGGCCAATTTCTACTAAACTTTGGAGGTTGCACCTGCAAAAAATCTTTAACAGTCGGCATAGACTTAGCCTTGTCTTCCATTTTCTTCAAAACCGACTCCACAGGGGGACCAAACAAAACTTCAGACTGTAAAGGGGCATCCAGAATTCTAGTTTTAACATGCTCGGACAAATTCTGATCCTTAAGCCAGGCGTGCCTACGAAGAACTGATCCAGTGGCAGCCACCCTAGAAGAGGCCTGTACAGCATCAAAACCACACTGCAAAGAATGCTTACCCACCTGTTCAGAGACATGTACTAAATCCTGCAATTCTTTACGCTCTATGCCCTCTGCCAAAGCATCCACTTTAGATTTTAGCTGAGAAAGGAGGAAATTCTGATACTTCAACATATGAAACTGGCAATTTAAAGCCCTCATTGCTAAAGTAGAAGAGGTATACACCTTCCTACCCCATCTATCCAAAGCTCTAGCTTCCTTATCTAGAGTAACCGGATTCTTTACAACAGAAGCTCTAACACCCTTAGGCCCCTGACTAATAGTTTCTGGGTCCGCCCTAGGACTCTTATACAGATATTTATGAGCCTCAGGCACCCTGTAATACCTGTCCGGTTTAACTGGCGCAGGAGGCAAAGAATCTGGATTAAGGGAAGCCTCCGAGAAAACATCTTGAACAACATCCAAAACAGGAGGTATAGCCAAGGGTGTATGCTGTGGTAAAAACAAGAATTCCCTAAGCCTCTTTCGTGAATCAGAGAAATCCTGTCCTTCCCACTTAAAATGCTCCCTCATGGAATGCAGAGTTTCTGAAAACGGAAAATCCTCTGGAGGAGAAGCAGAAGGAGTGGAATCCTCTGCATCAGAATCCGAATAAGGGGGAAAATCTTGAATATCTTCAGCAGAAGAGTCTGAGTCGTCTGAGGCCTGATCCAAACTTTCCAACTCTGGCTCCACCCTGGGCCTCTTATCAGGAGGCATAGAACCTCTAATTAAAGTAATCAAATCTTCTGCCATTTTAAGCATGTGCTTTTTAGGCACAGACCCTGAAGTACCTGGAGGGACACCAGAGGAAGGCAAACCAGACCTGCCCTTAGAAGAAGCCTTACAAATAGTAGCAGAAGGCCTAACCACCTTAGGCATAGAAGGGAGAACAGTAACCTGAGAGGCCCCTTCAGCTTGACCTGACTCCTGCGAGGCCACATCCTGCAAAATCAAAGTTTGCCCCTGAGACTCAACAGAAACTTCAGCCGGATCCACCTGCTCCACTGTAGCTTCTGCAGGACCACGAATCAACCTGTCTAGGTTTCAAGGATTTGTCTTGGAGGATCCGGCGGCATATTATAATTACACCGCTTACCAAAGACTAACCTGGCACAATCTAACCTTCTTTTTTATTAAACCTAGCACAAAACCGACACCCGACTTCGGTCCCAAACAAGGAATGCAAAGAGTGATAATCCCTATGCGGTATCTGTTTCCCACAAGAAATACAATTATTCACTTTTTCTGACATCCGGAATTAACGGAGGCAAGAAAAACAAAAATATTCTACTTAGCCCCCAGGTACCAATAACTTGGTTTCGGTCTGAAACTCAGAATCGAAAATTTCAGAATGCGAGCGGCTGCTTCTGCATCGGACCATGCGGCAAAAAAGACTGAGGATATGACGTCGGTCATGTGCTTTTATACCCTGACGCTATGATGTCAGATCTGAGCACCCATGACCGACGTCAGCCTAATACTTTGGTATTCGGGCCGACCGAGGACAGCGGACTACCCATATGTAAGGACTGCAGCAATGTGAGATGAAGAACATCCTGGGATGCAACTCCCAGACTTGTTCTGAGTTGATTCTAAACGACAAAAAATACAGTGAACCCACAGACATTGCCAATATCCTGGCAGACAGGTTCTGTGCAAACTTCTCCACCCCCACCCCCCAAAAGAGCAAGTATCTATCCCGGCAGAGGGCTGCCTCCAAAACATCTCAGATGCTCAAGTGAAGGCTGCCCTCTCCAAAGCAGAAAACACTGCTTCCATGGGACCAGATGGCATCCCAGGTTGCGTCCTACATGAACTACAAGAGGAACTAATCCCTCAAATAAAACAGCTATACAATCTCAACCTCACTACAAGATATGTGCCCACAGAATGGCGTACAGCAACAGTGGTCCCACTCCACAAAGGTGGAGCCTCTACGGACCCTGGAAACTATCGCCCCATAAGCCTGACTAGCTTAGTCTGCAAGGCTATGGAGAGGATCATCATGGAGCTCATAAACAAAGACATTGGGGACCTACAGACACTAGATCCTACCCAGTTCGGCTTTGTCAAGGGCAGATCCTGCCTTTTGAACCTGGTTGACTTCTTTGAAACAGTCACCAAAGCCATAGATGAAGGGAAGGTAGTCCACACAGCCTATCTGGACCTTGCAAAGGCATTTGACACAATACCCCACTCAGGCATCATAGATAAGCTATCCAGCTTAAATATAAACCCCAATGTCACAAGATGGGTCGCAAACTGGCTCAAAGACAGAACCCACAGAGTGAGAGTTGCTGGAGCCATGTCAGACTCAAAAGTGGTCACAAGTGGTGTCCCACAGGGTTCTGTCCTGGGACCACTCTTGTTCGGTATATACTTTTCCGAGGTACAGGCAAACGTGGGAGGACTATGGCTCACCACGTTCGCAGACGACTGCAAACTAGGCGCTATACTCAACTCTCCAGCTGACACAGACATCCTTCAAAAAGGTCTCACAGAGACAGATAACTGGTGCCAGCACCATGGTTTAAAGCTAAATGCCAAAAAATGTATAGTCATACCCTTTGGCAAAAACAATGTGCCCACAAATTACCACATAGGCGGAAACGCATTAAGTACAGAGAAAGTTATTAAGGACCTGGGGACCCAAGTTGATAGCAATCTCTCCTTTGAAAACCACATTGCCAAAGTGGTTGGAAAGACCTTCTACATAGCCCACCTCATCACGAAGGGTTTCACATCTAGATCAAAAGAGGTAATTGTGCCTCTTTATTCATCCCTCATCAGGCCCATCATAGAATACAATGCCCCTTTTGGGATGCACCTTACCCGACACCTGCAGCAATTAGAAAGACCCCAAAAGTATCTCACCAAGAGGATCAAGGATCTCAAACAGATGCCATATGCTGCTCGGTTAAAAAAACTCCAGCTCTACTCAGTTGCATACCGCCTACTTCGAGGCGATCTATGCCTGACATACAAAGCTATGTCAAATCCAGAATTAATGGACATGCTCCACCTCAGTAAATCTAAATCCCTGAGAGCCACACGCTCGAGGGACTTGAACCTCAGCACAGAAATAAATAGAACTTGCTGGAGGGACAGGTTCATAAGCCAGAGGCTCCCTTTGCTCTGGAATAGAATTCCAGTTCATGTGAGGCAGAGCACCTCACTGAATCTCTTCAAGAAGAATCTCGATAAGTGGATGGGGGATCGTAGGTTTGTCCCAGGGATTACTCCTGTGTCACTATTAGACAGAGGCACAGTAAACTAAACCTTAAAAAGGGCACAGTATACTCAAATCAAGGGGTGGCGTAAGCCATACAGAATCGGGCTAGGCTTATAATTGCCCCAGGGCAGATAGCCTAGTATGAACCTATGAACCTATGACAGCTTCATAAAGCTGTGGCTCCCTCCCAGACCTATACTCTAACTGATGATGAGCTTGCCCCTTGGAGGGAAATCCAGCAGTCAGATTGTAGACAACGTCAGGACTTTCTTGCCCATAAAGAGAGAAAAGAGCTTGCTCATCCTCAGCACTTCTAAATGCTATAAACAACAACAAATAAACTTTATATCGCAACCTATATGCAAAAGTAGGGGTATGGTGGGTGTGGCTACTGCAGCATTGAGGAATTCCACATCTACTGTTTTGGTAAGTTCAACTTACACAACTGTACAGTGTCCATTGTTCTCACCACTGCAGCAGCCTTTGGCTGTATGGGTTGATTACCTAAGGCTATCCTGCCTCCTACCAGGTAAGATAAGGGGCCCAGAAGCCTCCTGAACGATGATCCAAGCAAAACCAATCATGGATCTGGAAAAGGAATCCAGTTTGTAATGCTTTGTAAAGGTGTGCACACTGGACCATGTTGCTGCTTCTGGAATATTTCTAGAGTCTATCCCTTTCTAGTATGCCATTGTAGATGCCAAGGTTCTAGTAGAATGTACCTTGATATAGCCTAGAAAAGATTTGCCATGGTCATAGAGGAGGACAACCACCTCAAAATAGTCTGTTTTGATATGGGTTGCCCTTCATTTGTCCCATCATAAGAAATAAACATCTGATCTGCTTTTCCAAAGGACTTAATTCCAAAAAGATAACATCTGAGTTGCTTATGCACATTCAGAGTATGTGGAATAATTTCTCCATGGTTCTGACAATCTGGATAGAACACAGAGAACGATTGCTTGATTCAAAGTAAACTCAAACACTTGGCATTAATGAGGGCTTTGCTCTTAATGTAACCTTATCGCTACAGAAGATTAGAGAGGGCTCACCCACCATGAGACTTTGCAACTCAGATACTCCTCGTGCAGATGTCAGAGCATTAGGACAGTCTTCCATGTGATGATCCTTAAACCAGCCTGATGAGCTGATTCAAAAGGGAGACATAATAAACACAAAGTTAAGATCCCACGAAGAAGCCATTTGTTTTATAGGTGGCCTAAAATGCAGAAAAGTCCCTTCACAAAAACTGTTTTACGAAAACTTAAAAAGGGTGACTCCATGGGCAGATATGCTGAAATAGCCTCTAGATGAACCTAGAGTGAAAAACAAGAAAGGACAGGAAAGTAACACACACAACTATTTAAGAATCAGTGGTATATAATCTCAGACAGGACCCTGGTTACTACCTAGGCACCAACTAGAAAATCCTTTCCACTTGCCAAAATATTGTCTAGTAACAGACTTTTTGCCTGCTTTAGTACCTGCTACACATATTCATGAAAGAGATGCCTAAAAAGTATCAAAACTGAATCATCTAGGCAGTTATTTGAAGTTGTTTGAGACTGTGATGTTAAAAACTCCCATTGTCTTATTTGACTAGGTCTGGACAAGAAGCTTGTGGTAACTGCCCTCCCATTAGATGGGAGAACCAATGTTCCCTGGGGCACAAAGGAGGCCCCACAATGATTTTTGGTGAGTCCTTCTGAATCTTCAGCATTATCCTGGAAATCAGATGAAAGGGTAGAAATGCATAAAGGAACATTCCTGACTATGGCGATAAGAATTTATTCATTTCCACACCAGCCTAGAAGGAGTCCAGGCACAGAATTTGTTTAGCTGTCTGTTTTGAAGGGAGCTGAATAGATCTATTTAGATTTTCCCCAGAACTAAATCAATTTCTGGAAGATCCATTTGTTCACTTTCAATTTATGAGAGGCTGCTCTGGTCCTGGTCAGCTTGTCTGCCATTACATTTTGCTCTGACAGAATGCAAGATACTTGGAGGGTTAAACTATGCTAAAGAGCTACCTCCCAATCCACTGTATCCAGCCTTTACAGAGGCTAAGACATGATGCCTCCTATCGCTATCGGTTTATGTACAATAGCACTACAGTGTTGTCCCCTGTAGAGGTCCTAGGGATCACAGACGATATTTTATGGCATGGATGAAAGCTCACATATTTTTGACTTTTACAGCTATGGTTTGTGAGTAAATCCACAGGCCTTGCACCTTTACCCCTACAAGAAACTACTACTAGAGCAAAATCTGAAGCATCAGTAGTTACACATTGACTTGAGATAGGAGGAGAAAAGGAAAAACTTGGACTTTGAGCCACTTGCGGTCTCCACTAGTCTAATTCCTTTTTGGGAAAGCCCTAAATTGGAATATGAATGTTGGGTCAGTGTTTTTTTTTTTTTTTAAGCCACTTAACCTTTCTCACATGTAACCTGGAGAGAGGAATCCTAGAAGCCTTGAACCCTAACATCCTGAGATATTCTCTTGATTAAGAGTCTGATGGGAGAAACTCTGATAAGTTCCCAGATAAAACTCCACCATTTCCTGGATAAGATAAGCCTTTTGCTGAGAAGGTAACACAGAAACACAATCCTGTGTGACTGGGTCAAGAAGGATTTCTGAACATTCATCCAGATCCCCAGATTAGGCACTGAAACATCTGCGGAGAATGTGGACGACCCCTGGCTCCTTAACAGATATACATATATATATATATATATATATATATATATATATATATATATATATATATATATATGGCAGCCGTACAGATCCCCGAAAACATGTTTCACCAAATGATTATCAGCAGGACATATTTACGCGAAAATGCTTTTCACCAAAAAAAGCACTTTCGCATAAGTATGCCTGTTCCGGAGATCATACTACGGTGCATGTAAGGGAAAATTCCCTTTTCCCCACTGTAGTGCGATCTTGGAGTGAGAATATTAAAGTAGGGGGGTGTGGGGGACACAACGTAGATTTTTTTTTGTTTTGTTTTTTAACGCACTTTAACAAAAGTGCTTTTTCGGTGAAAAGCACTTTCATTGAAGCGTGTTCGGTGATAATGGATTCGGACTTTTGTGCAAAGATCCTAGATCCAGATATATACACAGTCCTTCTTAAAAGTGAAGCATAAGCAGTTTATAACAGGCTATGTCACAACTCAAAGCCCCTTTTCTAAAGTGTCCCGAGTTAAAGAAATGAAGGTAAGTTGCCACAAAGTGTGCACAAATATTCAAGTTAAAATACATTTCCTCCTCATAAAACACTACCCGATCATTAAAACTTGACCACACAAAATCAAAGTTCTCAAAATAGTACACCCTTACCACAAAATTGTCACCCAAAATCTTTTAATAGTGTAAAAATACTGGTTTTCTTAAAGGGGAAACACAGCTTTTACTTAACAAATACAATATATAAATATTTTCTTAAAAGGACAATTTCTGTGTGGAAGGCTTGCCCTAATGGACTTATCTGCCAGAAATTAAGCTTGAAGTAGATTGCTGTTCCTGTGAAGGCCTCAGAGCTACTGCCTCGCAAAGTAGCAAAAATGGAAATAAAATTGTCTACACTCTGACTGCTGATTTCTCTCCAAATGGCTAGCCAATCAGAGTGTAGCTGTAGGAGGGAGCCAGAGCTTCGTGAAGCTGGCCGGTTGTTGTATCCTGAGCAGACTATAACCAATATAGCCAAAGGCTAGAGCAGTAGTGAGAATGATGAACATCTAGTGGTTATCAAAGGGAGTTCAAGCCTGCTGAGCCTGTGTTGTCATGGAGCATTTACCCAGGTAACTAATCTGCTGAAGGGAACTTGGTGTTTAAAGGTACTCCTCTTCAGAGACAGTAATTATGGAGCTCAGAGGAGTTGCTGATGGTGAAGAAGGTACTCAAACTGCCCCCCCCAAAACCACCAAGCTGGCTTGTTCTCTGCCAACTAGCTCTAGCTAGGGATCAGAGAGTTGATTGGCAGTCCCAGCCATGAATAAGTGGACCATAGGGCTCTTGCCTCTCCTATGCCCCAGGAACAAATAGGCTAACTGGGTGCTTGACAGTGAAGCCAGCAGGCTAGGCTCTAGGGAGCAGCAAAGAAAGAAAACAAAACAGAGTTTGAGAGAACTGAGCAGTAACTATTAATAAGTGTGACTACAAGAAGTATATTTAAAGAACCAATTTTAAGTGTTTTGAAACATAACTGCTAGGTGAATAAGCAAGCTAAATTGTTACCCTAAAGTAGAGTACAGGCAATAATGCTAAAAAGATAAGCAAGTACTCAATTTATCAGCTAATGTTCAAGTATGCCCGCTGTAAGTGATAAATGGTTACAATCATCTTCTTAAGCATTTTTTCAAAGGGAGTTATTTGGTATGAAGCTCTTCTGTTCAGGGGGTGTTCAGCCACCGACTGCTGCCACATGCCATGGTGCATCAATGTGCCATACTAGGAGGGTGCACCGCACCCATGATCCCCAGTTCTTATCACAGATGAAAATGAGCAAGTTAACATATACAAGAAAAAGACACAGTGACAACAAATTACCCCGGATAGTGTATATGCTTGGTATTCTTAGTGATTGCTCCCTACTATTGAGGCTGGAGATATCTTCCACAACAAGAAAGGGAGAAAGTAACCATATTGATGGGGAGTGGTTGAAGTGCCCATGGTAGGCTGGCAACAGAAGTGATATTGAAAGGCAAGTAAATACACAGAATCAAAAATAAACAAACCAATCAAACTGTATTTAAATTACAAAGTAACATACATTACCAAGGATAAAAAATACATTTATCTCTCATCTTTATTAAAGGTTTCCTCAAAACAAAGAAACCAATGCAACAAATACATGAGCAAAACTTTCCAGCTTCTGAACTTCTAGCAAGAGCTCTCATTTAACATTCTTCCCTTTTAAAACAATTTAATAGTCAGTGCTTCATAATTCCACATGTCAAAGTATTAAACACTGAATCCACTACTAAAAGAGTAAGTGCCTTAAAAATGTGGAGTTAACAGCATGCCTATACAATGCATAAAAATTGATTTATTTTTCATGACATTAACATGTTCTAAAATTCTAGCAGGCAGTTTCCTAACTGTACTTCTAACATAAGAGGAATCACAGGTAACACAAAAAAAAAAACAAATGAACTCCTTCATTGGTGGTTTACTAGGCTAAAAACCACAAGGGCCTTTTTAAGCCAAGCCTTGCATCTCAAATCTCTGATGAGTTCTGATACCCTTGACAAGTGTGAGCATGGGCCTGGGAGATAAACCAAATACCGGTTACCTGTTTGCATCAGAGACATAGGTGCCAATCCAGGGATGAATTTCCTGTTTTGCATCCAATTGTCCAAGTTGCACTTGAATTAGATTAGGGAGGAATGCTGCTTCAAATGGATGGATAGCTTGTTCCACAGATGGGATAGTCTCTGGGATACATACCTACCTCTCCAGCAGGTCATAGGTTCATAGGTTCATAGATTAGTACTAAGCTAACTGCCCTTGTGAGCCATTTGATGGAATAGGTTCATCAATGAGGTCCTGTTTCTAGGAAAGGTTTTAAGTCTTTAGAATGGGTAATTATGTTTGTTTTGTGGATATGCAGGAGGCCCATCAGAGTGGGGTCTGACAATGCCCTGTATGCACGGATAAATCTCCCCTCAAAAGCCTATAGGAGAAGGCAATCTGCGTTTCTATCACAGGCAAGGTTTTAAGTCTTTAGAATGGGTAATTATGTTTGTTTTGTGGATATGCAGGAGGTCCATCAGAGTGGGGTCTGACAATGCCCTGTATGCCAGGGATAAATCTCCCCTCAAAAGCCTGTAGGAGAAAGAATACAGGGATAGGGCCCTGAGGCAATCTGCAAAGGACATATTACTTATGCCCTGTATTCTTTTAGTGAGGAACCTCTGTGGACACTTCATTTGTTGTATATGCCTGTTTCAGTACATACCAAAGGGGGCACTGTACTCAATGAGGTCTGATCAATGAGGTCTGATGAATGCCGAATACAGTGGAACAATGACTTCCTTGGATTTGGATACCATACCTTTGTTTATAAGTTGTGCAACATAGAATGATTTCCTCACCACTGTAGACACTTGATCAAGGGCTAGATTACTGTGTGTGTGTCCCTAAGTCCATGACTACTGGGTCACCTCAAAGAGTTGTGTTGTCAATATGATAGTTACCAGGGATGGATGACTTCTCAAATGATACTATTATGCATTTCTTGGCATTTAGTTTTAGTCCACGACTCCAACACCAGTTGTTTGTCTGTGTCAGTCACTCCTGTAGAGCATTTATGTCAGTGTGAGATTCAATGACAGCTCCTACTTTGCAATCAACTGTAAATATAGTCAGCCAGATACCACGGGCATTGGCCTTGACTTCTGAGAATTAAATGCCAAAACAGAGCAGTCCATAACTACACATAAAATTAAATTTCTGTCCCTGTCTTTTACAAGAACACATTTCCTCAAATTAATAAACCTGCAACCTTTACAAAGATAAGAGGAAACGTATCATATTCCTTATGTATAGTGTTACCTACAACTGGGTTACTCATTTCTAGTGCGTTCAAATTGGTATCCTTCTTACTTGTACAGAAAGAACCTTCCCACAAAATTTTAGTTACATCTGGATTTCCTTGTATGACCTTCCAGTTTTTGCTGCCTACTTAAACATATAGTGCTGATGCATATTCAAAGAACATATATCACTGGGCCAAAACATTTTCCTTGCCATTTTGGCTCACATGTTGACCTGATATACTGTGGAGAACAAGCTGTAGTATCTGATCTGAGTGGCTTCTTACATTAATTTGAATGTTTTTCTCCACTCTCCCACCCTTTTTGATGTTATTTCAAAAGCCAGTTACTGTAGCTTTTACCCCTTATGGTTATCTGACCATGAAAGTAACTCCCACCCCTTTGATTAGCTTACACAACTGACAACAGCAATCAATTACTCCCCCCCCACACTGTTTTACATAGATCCATAACAATGGGAAACCCACTCAGCAAACTACAAATCATTTTCATAAAGCTCCCATCTGCTTACCACCACTGTCATACTCTGAGAGGGTCCCAAATAAATCCTGTGCCATCCATATCTTACTGTTTTGCACTTAATTTAACTCCTTTATCTGTTGATTTTTGCACATTAAACCTTTTCAAGTACCCCTGATACTGTATATGCTTGGTATCATCACCTCTGCTTCTGAAGCGATTGATTTTCTTGCATCACATCCCACTCAGGCATAAGCAAAGTACTTGCATTTAAAATCACACTTCCAGAAGCTACTTTAGTGACTGACTACTGATTTCTTGATATGTGCATTTATCTGTATTTAAAGGCTGAACTTACTGCATTTGCTCAAAATGTCTTGCAATTGGTCTGACTGACTTGAAATTGCCTTGTCTAGATAGTCTATTGAAACATTGTTTTGAAGTAGCACACAATGTCAAGCAACCTTTTTGTGCTTTTACATTAAAAGGACTGGGATATTCCTTCTAGTGATAGTAGGTGGTGGCCTGGTCTATCAGAGTTGGAAAGCACAGAAGTTAACCTATAAAACTAGCACTTCAGCTGTAACCTGTACTTTGGATCCCACTGTCTCTGCAGTCATCCTGGTAGACAGAGGCATGTAGCAATCTCATGTTCACTGACAGTCTTTTAATCCTTAAAAGAACTCAACCCAGTATGTGAGAGATGTATATACACAATTTCCTTGGAGGCAAAAATTTCACACGTAAACAAGGCCGTCAAAAACACACACAGTACATCCATCACACAGTGTCCACACACACAGACCATCTTATGCTGAGGCACTAAAAAGCAGTCTCATCAAACCTCGAAGACCTCCTAAGACTGAAGCAATGCCTATCCTCAGCAATCTCTAAAGCATAAAACAGAAGCAACACCAAACACTACTCATAAGCCTACACCCACTGAACCACTCAAAAACAAAGCCCATAAGGCAAGCAAACAATTTACCCACACCCTTGTCATAAGGGACTCCGTTGTGTGACACACAGATGCCCTACTCACCAGATGGAACAAGGATAAGATTATAATCAGCTGCTTATCTGCAGCCAAGATCTGTTAAGTTACATATGCACACAAGTCACTGCGCCACAGGTACCACTATGATTATCAAAGTCCATGTGGGCATAAATGACCTGAAACATCTCTCTCTAGATTTTACAAGAACAGACCTTATGGGCATCTCTGAATATGTCCATGAGACCAGTTATGTACCTTGCATCAAGCAGCATTCTACCTTCACCAAGGAAACAAAAGACTAACAATTGGTTTAGATTCTGATGTCAATCCAGTGGGATCCAATCTGTCAGCCTGGGAGGACATGGTCAACAGACCACAATAATTTTGCCAAAGATGGCCTGCACCTGTCCCCCCTAGGCTTCCACATTTTGACTTCAAAATTTAGCCAATCTCTTACAGCCTTTAGGGTAATGCCAAAGTGACAAATCTACCAACACAGCAAATAAAACCCAAAAGAACCTAAAGGTGTACTGCTCAATTTCAGGAGCCTTAAAAAAAACTCTATGCTCTACAAGCTCTCTTCACTCTGGAGAATATAGACAGCTGTGCCATTACAAACTTGGTTTAAAGCCATTGAAAGTACTTTGGCAGTAAAAGGCTACAGTGCCTTCCGCACATTTAGACCATTAGCCAAGCAGACAGGGACTAAAGGTGGAGGTGTCTTGATCTACATTAACCAACCATGAGGTATACTTGTTTCTAAAAAGGATGATTCCATGGAGTTCATCCATGTGAAAGTCATCTTAAATGGAGCCTCTTACCATATTTTAGCAAGCCACAGGTCACCATCTACATCTCAAGAATCTCACTTCTTAGAGATGCACACCTCCCCCCCCCCATCCTCACTGGTGAGATCAGTTCACAAAGCTATCTTGTTTGAAATAAAAATCAATTTGGAAAACCCATCAAACCTGTTACAGGCAGAAGCTATTCTAAAGCAAACAACATCCTATCAAGTGACAGCTTGTCAAAACTTAATGCCCTGCCCAACCCATGGTTCACAGTAGCCTATGCAGAATTATTCACAGAAACACTGGACAAAACTTTAAAAGGCTGCACAGAGACTGCTGCACCTACCGGAAGTAAACCCAAAACAAACCCCAAAAACAAACCACACTGGTGGAATCCTACTCTTAGAGTATATAGCAAAAGGAAAAAAGTTGTGGCCAAAGTCAACGAGCAACTCTCATAATGAACTAAACAGGAAACTATGAGGACTAATTAAATCCAACAAGGCCATTCATGAGGTCAAAATAATTTCTCAGGCTAAAGACAACCACAAGGTCTTCTACAGCTATGTCCAAAACCTCAAAAGTAACACACAACAGAACTGGTAATAAATGGTACTTACTTCACTGGGCAGGGTAATGCAGCAAACCTGCTGTCTGACAAGCTCAGCTCAAACTTTACTCTCAACTCTATCCCCACAACCCCTTGTGCAATCAACAAGCATACCACTCCCCAACTATAAGCAGAGCAGGTCATGGTGGTGTTTACTAAGGCTGAAAATACAGCCTCAGTGGGGCCCTGACAATACTGAAGGTTGAATCTTGAATGGCCTGAAACATGACCTACCAGGCCCACTTGAGTCACTTTTCAACTACAGCCTCAAGACAGGCTACATACCAAGCGAATGGGAGACGGCAACATTTTCCCTCTTCAAAAGGGGGACCATCAGCCAACCCTGGAAACTATAGCCCCACTAGTCCAAATAGTCTAATAAACAAAGCCATGAAACAAATTATCAACAAACACACTGGCAACCTACAGACACTGGATCCATCCCAGCTTGGTTTTGTCAGTAGGTCATGTCTACTTGTTACACTTCTTTGAAAAGGTAACCAAAGTAATGAAAGATCATAAAAAATGGTGCATACAGCCCATCTACACCTGGCTAAGGTGTTCAGCACAATACCCCACTCAGATATTTTGGGCAAACAATGAACTATGCATAAATCATTACACAACTTGGTGGACTGCCAGCTGGCTTACAGACAGGACTTAACGTCAGGATTGGTGAGACCATCTCCACCAAGAGGCAGGTCACCAGTGGAGTACCACAGAGTTCTGTGCTGGGCCCACTCCTCTTTGGCAGCTACTTTTCTGATGTCAACGCTAATGTCAAGGGCCTCTGGCTAACCAAGTTCAGATGTCTGCAAATCGGGAGCTAAAACATTCTCACATTGACACTAACATCCTGCAAGAGGGTCTAACACAGACAAATGACTGGTGCCAAAGCCACAGAATAAAACTCAGAGCAAAGAAGTACATTTTAGTTCCTTTGGGGAAGACATTTACCTAGGCAACTTATTCCATTGATGAGATATCCCCAAGAGATGACCCAGTAGTTACAGATCTGGGAACATATGTAGACAGTAATTTTGCCTTTAACAAACACATAGCCAAGGTAGTAAGAAAATCATTCCACTCTGCCCAACTTATAAGCGTACGGCATCCAAGTCCAATGAAGTTATAGCACTGCTCTACTCATCCCTTATCAAACCCATTACAATGCAATGCCCCTCTTTCAGCATGTACCTGACTAAACATATGCAGCAGTTGGTGGTTTACCAAGAGAATCCAAGGTAATAAACCACTGTCCTATACACATTGCCTTACAGCCCTGTCACTATACTCAGTCGCCTACAGGCTGTTGAGAAGGGATATCTGTTTGGCATATAAAGCATCCTTAGATCCAGCCCAGATAGAGCTTTTGCACATTCAGAAAACAAGCAACACTAGAAAAAAAAAAGTTATGTACTCACCATAACATTCCATCTGAGTAGTTATACTTCATTTTCTGCAACCTGTGGGTATTCAGATCCATATCGGATCCGAGCCGGCAACATTTTTCAAGCATCTGCTCCAAGCTCCTCCCCTTACCCATAATCCCTCACATCTCCTACCTTCCCTCAGATTGAGTTTGCCACTATTCAAACGATCAGCAACTCAATAACAGCACTAATCTAGAACAGGTTCGGGGGAAGGAGGGTGGGACGGTTGCAGAAAATGAAGTATAACTACTCAGATAGAATGTTATGGTGAGTACATAACTTCTTTAGCTGAAGTAGTTAACTTCATTTATCTGCAACCTGTGGAACAGAGTCCCCAACTACCAAAACTCCTGGTAGGCCCTCATGGAAGGATATTCCTGAGCACCGCAGAGCCAAAGGATGCTCTCCCTCTAGAGATCAAATCCATCTTATAATGAGAAATAAATTTATGTGACCTTGCCCAGGTCCTCATCCAGTGAAACCCTAGACCAAAAAGCAGCAGAAGTTGCCATCAATCTGGTAGAATGAGCTTTAACAGGACCAGGTGGGGACAGACCTTTATCCTTACAGACTTGCAGTATACATTGTGTAATCCATCTAGCTAAGGAGACCTTAGAAATGGCTTTGCCCAAAAAGGGTCTAGAAAAGGACACAAATAACTAGTCAGACTTACAAAATTGTTTAGTCCTATGTAAACAGAAACAAAGCAGTCTATGAACATCTAGCAAATGCAGCTTGTATTCACCCTTGTTCTGAAAATTTGGAAAGAAATCAGGCAGATTAATTATCTGGTTAATATTTCATTCAGAAGCAACTTTCAGTAAGAAAGAAGGGTTCCTGCAGAGTGAAACCCTGTCTTTATGAAAGATCAAGTAAGAGGCACGGCAGACAAAGCTTGGACCTCAGAAACCATTCTGGCCGAAGTAATAGCCACTAGAAAAGCTGTCTTCCCGAACAAGAATTTCCAATCTACTGACGCTGCTGGTTCGAATGGGGGAGCATAGGGTAAGGTCCCAAGGAGGAACTGAATCCTTAACCGGGGGAAGTAAAAGAAAAGTTCCTTTCAGAAAAGCTTTACACAGTCTCAAAGAGGCCAGAGCATTCATATTTTCGCCGACATGAAAATTAGATATGGCTACCAGCTGTACTTTCACCGTAGAGGAACTAGCCCCTTGTTGGAAAATATTGGACAAAAACTCCAACACTGCATGAACCGGGGCCATAAAGGGATCTAGGTTCCACTGAGAAGCCCAAATAGAGAAGCGTTTCCATTTGCTGCGATAAACCTTCCTAGTGGGAGCTTTGTGGGATGCCATCAAAATAATCTTTACGGAAGATGACAGACAGGGAGTCCTAGCAATCAGGGGAACTGGAGCAACCAAGCCATCAGCTTGAGGCTGTCCAGATCGAGAGGACTGACGCCCGAGGGATGAGAAATGAGATCTGGGCAGGGATCTAGAATCCGAGGAGGAGTTAAAACATGAGACCAGAGGAAGGGGAACCACATCTGACGAGGCCAGAATGGGGTAATGAGGATCACTTTGCACCTCAGTCTGCAAGCTTTCTGAAGAAACTTCGGAATGAGAGGTAATGGGGGGATAAGCATACAGTTACCTGGGTAGCCAAGCATGGACGAGAGCGTCTCTGGGGGAGTCCCCTGGTGAGGGGATCAGAGCAAAGAACTTGCTGCACTTCGGACTGGAAGGAGATGCGAAGAGATCGCAGCAAGGTTGACTCCATGCAAGGAATATCTCCTCCACTATTGACTGTTTCAGAGACCACTTGTATGGCATTAGAATAGCCCAACTCAGTCTGTCCGCTAAAATGTTGAAGCGTCCCAGGATGTGCATTGCAATCAGAAACCAACTGGTGGAGATCGCCCACTTCCACACTCTCGTGGCTTCGCTACAGAGAGGGTAAGATCTGGTTCCTCCTTGTTTGCTGATGTACCAGACAACAGACATGTTGTCTGACTGAACTGAAATCGTCCCCGGGGGAAGAACAGCATGAAAGGCTTGCAATACTAAAAGCACTGCCCTCATCTCCAGAACAATTATATGCAATCTGGTCTCGGTCTGGGGCCACGTGTCTTGGACCGTCCTCACCAAATAGTGCCCCCCCCCAGCCAAGCTGGTAGGCATCCATGGTCACTGTGGCTTGGGCTATGGGTGTTATGAAGTCCCTGCCAAGATTTCCAGCGATTGGAGCCACCAGAGAAGAGAAATCTTGCAGGCTCTGCTGATTCATATTGGATAGTCCATGTGGAGGTCTAACCAAAACCACTGAAGTGCCAGGGTCCACTGAAGCACCCGCATGTGAAGTCACATACAGGGAAGGATTGAGATTGCTGTGACCATGGAGCCCAGGGCTCGGAGAACATCGCTCGTCGTTGGCATCCTGAGTCCGAGGATCACTAACCCATGAGCCCGTAGGTTCTGGACCCTGTCCAGAGTGAGAAAAACTTGCAATAGTAGAGTGTCCAGCCATGCCCCTATAAATTCCAAGGTCTGTGTTGGGTTCAAACGGGACTTGGAGATGTTGATGGTAATCCCTAGGTTGACTGCAAGATGCAGGAAGGAGTCTCTGGCCATGCAAAGTAGATGCTTGGTGGCAGCAGCGAGGAGCCAATCATCTAGGTAAGGAAACACCTGAATTCCCTGAAGCCTCAGGTGAGCCGCTATGACTGCCATAACCTTAGTAAACACCCTGGGGGCTGTGGGGAGACCAAAGGGTAGGGCTCTGAACTGGAAATGATTGGCTCCCAGCCGGAAGTGAAGGAATCTCCCGGAGCTTCTGCAAATTTTGATATGGTAGTAAACGTCCTGGAGGTCTATCGAACACATCCAGTCGCATTCTCGGAGGTAAGGTAGAATGGACTGCAAGGTGACCATCCAGAATTTCTGCTTGGCTACAATCAGGTTCAGGGTTGACAGGCCCAATATGGGCTTTAGGTCCCCCGTCTTTTTTTTTGGCACTAAAAAGAACCTGGATTAAAGCCTAATCCGGACTGATCTGGGGGGGACCGGTTCGATGGCCCGATTGTGAAGCAGCTTTGAAATTTCTTGCGCTGCCGCCTCCCTTTGAGCGGGTGGAACATCCGGGAAGCGCTTTGGGTGGATGGGTGGGGCAACGAACAGGATGGAGTAGCCTCTGGATATTATTTGGAGCACCCAATGGTCCATCGTAATGGACTCCCATGCCGTTAGGTGCAATGAGATCTTCCCCACCTGTCTCCAGAGTAGGACAGTCGGGCAACCCCTCAGGGTTGCTGCGCGGGTCTATCAGAGAAGGTCTCCCTAGACCCAAAGTTCCTCGGTCCCCCCCTGTCTCTGGGGAGGCGTCTGTCTTGTCCCCCTCTGCCTCTAGGGGATGAGTTGTCCTGACAGTCCTGGGAAAACTGAAAGTTTCGGAACCACATCTTCTTTTTCCTTCTCGGATTCCTAGAAAAGGATCTTTAGGGGCTAGAGAAGCAGACTCCAACAGCAGTGAGAGTCTTCCCGTCATTCTCGCTCTGGACCAGGGTGTCACGAACTGTCTTCCCGAACAGGGAAGAACCATCAAAGGGAGCATTTGTGAATGACGCCTTGAAGGGGGCCATGAACTGACAAAGTCCGAGCCAAGCGTATCGCCTCATAGCTACGCCGGTCACAGCCACCTTAGCCGCTCCTTCCGTGGCATGGGAAAGAAGATGCATGGAAGTGTTCAAAACATATTTTAGAGTCGACATTTTTGCTGAGAACAGCCGCTTGTCCTCTGGCAACAAAGACTCTGGGGGGCGAATGACATGTGCCAAATAATTCAGCTCGCTTCCCAAACCGATCCACTGCCATAGACTCCTTGTCCGGAGGGTGGACCAAAGAACTTTCCTGTGCCACTTCTCTCTTGGTGGCAGCTGCAACCACCATAGCATCCACCGGGGATCCCTTGTACAATGTCTGTCTGTGGGAGGAGAGAGGATCTTGTCTAGGCATTTGAGTATTGGCTCTATGGTGTCAGGCTCCTTCCATGCCCATGTGGTAATGAGATCCACTAAGGGATCTGAAGGAGGGGACACCCAGGATGCAGATGGGCCCATGCCAGGCCTCCAGGAATACTGACTCATCCGCAGAGGGTATTGGGGCTGATCAATCTCCCCACTGGCAGAGGATTTCCAATGATGTCTCCAAAGGAGACATCCTCGGGAGGTGACCTGGGGGAACCCTCACCTTCATCCCAAGTCAGTATCTTCTGTGAGGGACTCAGGGGGAGTCCATGTTCCTCCTCTTACACGAGTGCTTACGGGGATCCTCTTCAGTGGGACTCTCTGAAGAGGGCTCATAAGTCACGGGGGGTTCCACGACGGGGCCCACCTGGGGGTCCTCTAGCAGGGGCTGTCCCTGGGATGGGAGTCATGACCAAATCCACGGGAGCCCGGGCAGAGTCCAAGGCGATGGGCTGAGGTCTCAATCCTTGGGAGAGAACCCTGTCCACCATGTTTAAGGCCGAAGGAGAGCACACCTCCTTAGCACCCAACAAAGAAGAAGCTCTCCCGGCTCCACAGTGAGGATGGGGGTAAGGCCAAGGTAGCCGGGGTTCCGAAGGAATGGCTCAGATCCAACAAAGTTGGAGCCGAAGACACCTCCATTCCCTGAGATCCAACTCCCCATTCTCAGCCCCGAGAGTTGCTCGGATCTGAACAAGCCTGATTCAAGGAACTCAAGGTAATCGTCAGTGTCGAGGTTGGTGGAACCATCGGTGCTGAACCCCCAGCTCTGTGGATCCTTGGTTCCATAAACCCCGAAACCACAGGTTGGATCGGGGAAGGAGAGATTGGATGGAAGAAGGGCATAGAGGTCCCCTCTCTGGCCGGAGAGGGGCCTGGCAAGACTCCCATTTGGATTGGAGTCCGAATGAACCACCACATCATCCTGTCCATGTCAAGCTCCGGTCACGAGGAGGCGACCGACTCAGATCTGGCTGGTCTATGAGATGACCTCGAAGAAGGCCTCTGGTCCGAGGGCTCAGTCGGCTCCGGGGAGAACCTCTGGGAGTGGAGCCGAGGAGAAGTGGTCCTGACAACTTTAGTAGGCGGGCTAGAAAAGGGCTCCCGCTCTGGAGACCGTTTGCGGTGCCTTTCCCCTCTCATATCCTTGTCTCTCTCATCTTTGTCTTTTGATTTTGTCCCCATCTCAGAAGGCTTAGAGGGGAGGTTGAGTCCCACTTGAGGGGAGGGGGGGGTTGATTGGCTACTGGAGCCGAGGTCGAAGTCGTCGAGTCCAATGCAGAAACTGGTAGCAGGCCCTTAGCTACCAGCTTTGCCTTCCTTTCTTTCAATGCCCTAGGTTTGAACCCTGCACACATACTACAAGGCAAAGACAGGTAGAGAACACCCAGGCAAATAACACAGAGTGTGGCCATCAGACAGTGAAAGCTTGTGGCCACACTGAGCAGCCAAAACAAACTTTTAAAAAATGCACAGCCATCACCAAACACCACACAGCCCAAAACTAAACCAATTAACACACACACACACACACACACACACACACACACACACTAAGGACGGTTAGGCCTACACTACCTCACAAACTAACTTTTTAAACTACTTTTTTTTTTTTTTGACAGAAAACCGACAAATGATGAAGGGGAGGAAAGGGATGAAAAATGACTACAGACACACACACTAAATATATATGAAAAAGTACCACTTACTACACCCATCTTTTAGCTATAGAGACCCCGATGCGTACACATGAAGCGGCAGACGAGATCTGAGGAAAGGTAGGAGATGTGAGAGATTATAAGTAAGGGGAGGAGCTTGGAGCAGATGCTTGAAAAATGTTGCCAGCTCGGATCCAATATGGATCCGAATACCCACAGGTTGCAGATAAATTAAGTTAACTACTTCAGATCATGGATTTTATCTTTGCTTGCGACATAAACTGAACATGCTGGGGAGACAGATATGTGACTCAAATGATTCCCATACTCGGGAATAGATGCCCATCCATGTAAAGCAGAGTCCATTCCTAACCCTACAGAAGTGTAATCTTAACCACTGGATGGGAAATTGCAAATTTATCCCCAGGCTGGCTCCCATGTCTCTTACATACAGAGGCAACAGTAACCCTCCCACACACACACAACTTGTTAACAACCTCTTAACATACCTACACAATTAAGACATACATGTTACAAGGATATACAATTGGGTTAGGTTGCATAGCTATGCTTATAAAGGCCCTGATGGTTGTTAGCATAGTATATACCTACGAACCTATAACCAATGGACAAGTCAAAGTATGGTATACCTTTCATGCTTGTTAATGTCATGAGCAACTTGCTTACACTCACCTTTAAGTACTGGTACAAAATGACTATCCCTTTGTACCACCTTCACAACCACTTCATGTACAAAATTAGTATCATAACCTCTGCTGTGAAACATTAATCAGGAGTGGAATCTCTCAAAAACAATCATTGTCAGATAGTTAAACTAAAAATTCTAATTGTTTTTCATTTAACTACACTTGCCTGAGCATGTTTTGGTTATCCATTGTCACCATGCAAAGAAAAACTTGCAGACAGAGGTTTTCTGAAAATGCTAGGAATACAGCGATATCTAAAAAATTTAATTTTTTTTATATGAAAGGGTGTATTTCTAAAGATCAAAGTAAATTTGATCATTGAAAGATTGATCCGAAAGGACTGAAACTGAAAACTTTTTTTTTTCTTCAGGGAGCAGGCCCCTGTACTCCCACACCCCCAGCTAACTATATACACCAAGTCTGAGATCACATAACAGCAGGGAAAACCCAAATTCCCACCCCCTGCCATACATGACCTCCCACAATGTAATACTGGCATTCTGCAGTAATACAATTATTCAGTCCTTTCTGCCAGTATTACAGACCTTTGATATTACTAACTTTTGACTATATGGATTGTTCCCATACAGTTACCATTCATTTTATCAAATCACAGATCATCAAAAAAATAAATAATTCATGTAATCGAAAACACAATTCGTTGAATCACATTTCACAGAACACTACAGAAGGTTACAGACCATCATTGCTGGTCTGGCTTAAGTTGTTATGATAGTAAGAGTTTAAAGACTAGTTAGTCTAGAGCATAATTTACATTTTGCCAGTGCCTGCTCGTGTTGTACAGACATCTTAAGAAGTTTGTGCGGCAGAAGTCATTCACCGTGTGCACTGTTCTCTTTTCGACAGTTATATTACCATTAAGTAAGCATATATAAAAAGAAGGGATGCTGGGGGGCTTGCTCCCTGGAAAAAGTTCAAAGGAGCATTTGTTGAATTTTACATCTTTTGTGAAATGTGATTAGATCAAAAGCGTTCAATAAAATGTGTTTAAACAAACTTTTTTTTTTTATGATTAGATTAAAAAAAAAAAATCAGCTAAAAAGAAAAGGACCACACATACATATCTAAAATCATTCTTCCACTAAGTCATAACCAACCTGGTGTAATCTGGGGCCACACAGGCACTACGTGCACAAAAATTACCCTGAACGTTGATTATCTCCATATGCAGTATCAAGCCCCAAGGCTCAGCATTGCAAATTACACTTCTGAATAAGGCAGTTAACATCAACAGGCTGACCTAAACATAAGTTGTTTGCACTAATGGCAATGGCCTTTTTCTTAACAGAATCATTCCCTGCACACTATAATTAAATGCAACTAGGCCTTGCAAAGTAAAATAGTGTTTTCTGAATCAGGTCCATTATTTTACCACAGGTTTTCTGAACTAAACCAACAGCTGGACTATATTTATGTTTATCTGTGCCAGTGTCTGAGTTAAAAAGACTAAGGACAAGTGCAGTCTTGCCAAAGGATGGGAATTCATACCTTAGGGTTTTGAACCTTGCTTGTAACCTAACATAATTCACAATTTATTCACAGCAAACTGTACTACTGTCATGGTAAAGGCACAGGTACCTTTTCGGTATCAAACATTTTTTTTACATAGTGCCTCATTTTAATGCACAACACGTAAAACTGTTTTAAGAACTCTAATTTTTACTGCTTTTTTATGCTGTCTTGTACCGAAACATATGCAACCATTTTAAGTCATTTTATAAAGTCTTCACTCAGGAAAATCTACAAAAATGGAGTCAGTATGTAATTACAGTCCCATGTAAGCAGAATCACAGTCACAAACCCAGACTGATGACAGAAAAAACAGTAACCCAATACTATTCAAAGATTGTGTGTCCCCATTTTAACCCGACTACAAGCTGCACTTGCTGAATACTTCTAGCAGTCCCTAGCAGCTGGCAGTCTCTACAGAACAGCAGATGAAAGATATCCCCCAACCAGCCAGCTCAGCACATGCGAGAGTTGTGTGAAGCAGGTCGTCTCACCTAGAGCGGCTATAGTTAAAAACAGCAGACAGTACTTGTTTTAAACAGACTTATTCTGAGCCAACAGAACATTTTTGTAACATTCTTTTCAGTCATCTATAGATCTGTTTTGCAGAAAATCATACTGCCCACATATGCATGAAGTAAACCCTTTTTTGCATGTTGTGTGGCCACCGTTTTTGAACACTTACTGTGTGATTTAAACAGTAAAAACAGATAGCATGGTAAAACAAACTGGGTTTCAGAGACATCATATGCCTTCTTACATACTGTAAACACACATACCTACTTAACTAGCTGAATACCAGCTAGACTAGCTATGAATGAGCTCCAGTATCATCCAGTCTGCTCACTTTGTGCAAACTGTGCCAAACAATTCATTATGTCAAGAAGCACCTCTCAGTAACAGATGGGTATCCAGACTTAACACTTACATAGTAATGACTTGGCATCACTTCTAACATCTTTTATCACTTCTCATCGAGGCACCAAATAGTCTATTATTCATTGGGAACATCTCCCCTCCACCCCATCAGCCCACAGAATATAAATGCTATCTGGTAGCTCAGTTTAACTCAGCAGTACCTGTGAATAAAATAAATGAATGATCCAGTATATGCTGCAATATACAGCATTTTTTAAAACAAGATACAGCTTTCTTAAATATTCACGACATAGGAATCATACATTTATATACATGAAAACAAACCATAATAATTTTAGTAGCAAACATTATACACCACTTATAATGTATCCTGTCACTGTCAGTTAAACATTACATAGCTCACTCAAAACCTGCTTTCTTTTAAACCTTGTTCCTCCTCTGCAGGTATTGTTCCCACAATTCCCATGTTTTTCTATGTAATTTGCTCCTGCTCTTTTCTAAATATCCTAATTCCAATCGTTTTATCTCCGTTACTATATTCACTACTTCTAGTACAGTTGGTTTAGACTTAATTTCCATTTTCTAGTAATTGGATTTTTAGTAGTCACAATAATTAGACTCAGCAAGGCCTTACTACATCTAGGCAATTCCGATTCAGTATTACAATTTAAAAAATAATAATTTCCATAGTTACACCAATTTGCTCAACCAGTATCTCTGAAAGAGTAGCTGCAGGGAAATCTTTAAAGTCTGCCAACTCATTACACTCCCAGAAAATATTTTCCCAATTACTTTTTCTTCCCCTTCACACCTCCAGCATTTGCCGTCTGCTTTTGGAGTGTACGTAGGGTAAACGATATGTATGTAAATACTTCCAAGCAAAGATCCTAAATTTTCTAGACTTTGTTGCATATCTGGGAGATGTACATATATCCTCCCCAATGTTTCTTTGTGATTTATCCCATCCTTTCAAACCTCCTCTGACTGATTCTTCTTGTATCTTTTGGGACGGTTTTGATTCTTATATTTATCCTGCAATATTTTGTATGCTGTATTAATTAGCCTTTTTCTTTAACAGAAACCTCCATTCTAGATTCTACTAAAAGCTCTACCAATGCTGGTCTTTCACTTAGGATCCCCTTATTTCTTTCTTTTTGCCTATATTCTGATATCAGTCCTCAACAGGGAAGATCATTTTTAACCCACAGTCAAAATAAATTCTTGGTGTCTTCCCATTCTATTACCTTTCCCCTGCCTAGTAATTTGCTCCCAATACCTTGCTTCCATTTCCAGTTTCCTCTAATTCCAACTTCCCGTCCCCTCTTGCCTATTGTCTGTATCCCTAATTGCAGTCATCCCTATTAGCAGAATCTCCTTTCTCCATTCCCACATTGGCTTAGTTCTTAGAATACTTTCTGCTACTTTAGGAATATAATATTCTATGTGGTTATTGTTCTCCTTAAGGATCTGCATCAAAAATCCCAGTCTCTCCGTGCTTCTTGAGCTTTCCCGTTTCATCATCATCCCTTTCCACTTTGAATTATAGGTTTCTGATTGTTTTATGTACAGGAGCCTAACCGTGCAGCTCTGAAATACCACTTCAAATCAAGTAATCCCAAACCGCCTTGTTCTGTTGGGAGCAGCAGCTTATCCCACTTGACTCTTGCCATCTTCCCCTCTCAGACAAAATCCTTCAGCTCTTTATTAATTGCTATCCACCACTTCTCCTCTGGTTGATAAAAATTTGCCTGACCTGTGTATAAAACTAAAGGGCCTAAAAACATTTTAACTGCTTGTATGTTGCTATCCATATCACAAAGATTTCAATTTCTCAGTCTGCATTATCTTTTGTTTGGTCTCTTCCCACATATCCTTAGCTGTCATACCAGAATCTTTTTAATCCATACTGCTAAGTACTTCATTTTATCATCTTTCCATAAATATGGATACTGCTGAACCAATTTGTGTGTGGATACATAGCTTCATTAATTTTGTATCAAAAAAGATGTGAAACTGCCTCAAAATGTTCCACAACACTGAAATGTCCTTTGCTGGTTTTATTGGGTATGAAATATCATCTGCAAATAACGCCAGCTTTTCTTGACTACCATACCAATTGTATCAATGAATTTCAGAGTCCCTTATTTTCTTTGCCAATGCTTCTAAATATAATGCAAACAAATGGGAAAGAGGACACCACTGCTTGGTTCCTCTACTCAAACAGAAATTAGCAGACAGAAACCCAGCTACTTTAATTTTTGCCCCCGATCCCTCATATATCCTACTAATCAACCTTATTTTATCAGGGAATGCAAATGACTCCTTTGTTCTGCTCATAAACTCCCAGATTACTCTGCTTTCTCTGCATCATGACCCACCATCAGCAATGGTATTTTCTTACATCCTGCTTCCATCTGGATCATCGGTGTTCTGTTAATTTTGTCAAATGTTTGCCTCCCCTCCACAAAACCACAATGATCCATATCCATCAATTTTAGCATCACCTTTGCCATTGATTTAGCCATTATAGACAAACACTTAATATTTATGGTTTAGGATTCAAATGGGACTGAATGAAGCTGGATCTAATGGGTCTTTACCCTCTGTATGTATTACAGCCACCACTGCTTTCTTTTAGGCTGTTGCTCTTCCTCCTCTTAAAATACTGTCAAACAAAACCTTCCAGATTGTTACCAGTTTTTTCCCTCTTAGCTTCCAAACTTCCACAAGAATACCATCTATTCCTAGGGACTTTCCTATAGATTGGTTATACATCACCATTTTTATCTCATCGCCTCCTATCCTGTTAGTACTTGAGCCTCCTCTTCCTCTAACCACCTTAGCATATTTAATTTTTCCATAAGCATTACCATTTGTACCTTTTCTTGATTTCCATATTTCTCTGTTTTATATGGACTTTCATAACATTTATGAAATATTTCTAGTACATCTACAGGCACTCCTTAATTTCCTTGTTATAGGTTCCCCAAGTTTGTCAACAACCCTTTCTACTTTCTGTTGCCAGAGTCATTGTCCTAAAAGTTTTTGTGGGATAAAGTTATTAGCAAAAACAGTTGCTTAACAGCAATCTTTCTAAACTCATGCATATTATTGAGGTAATACCTTATTTTCTCTTTAGCATTCTGCAATTGCTCCTCCTCTTGTTCTGTGAGATTTCCCCTATTCTGAAATATTTTAACATTTGTCAGTCCTGCTAAATAAATTCTGGTTATTTCTTAACCATATCTCTCTCTCTATTTTATTTCCACTCTATTTTTAAACTCCACTTAAATTTTATCCTACTCCCTAGCTATATTTTCAGAAGAAATTTCTATCTTCTATAAAAACTCCTGAATAATTCCCACTACCCATTCTTTAAATTTCTCTCTCTTCAACAGATAGGTGGGAAAGTGCCAGTGTCTCATTTTTAATTTCATTACCCTGCATTTTTATCTTGGTTATTATTGGCACAGGATTTGAAATAGTTATTGGATGTGCATCACAACTTTCAATTAAATGCACATGTTCCTGTGAAATGAAAATTAGGTCTAGCCTAGCCTAGTGTGTGCATCTTGGGGGAATAATATGTAAATTCACTACAAACTCCTACCACTGAATTCACATCTTCTATGCCAAATCTTTGTTGAGCCCCCCAGAACATCTTCACTGCTGAAAATGAAATTCTAGTCCCCATTAGTAATATTCCCTGCTGAAAGCTGATTATTTCTCCCAGAATTTTCTTAAGCTACATTACAGCAGTTTTAGGTGGGATAAAAATTACAGCAGTTTTAGGTGGAATAAAAATACATGTCAATGTAATTCTTCTCCCTTGCCAGTAGCCCCTTAGTACTACAAATCTACCATCATCATCACTATTGGAGCTCCTCTTGCAATTAATATAAGTATTCCTCTTTTCCTTTGTCCCAGGTGTTCCAATGAATAACTGTCCTGAAAAACCTTTTTTTTTATCAAACTCACACGTTCACTTCTTTCCAAGTGTTTCATGTAGCATAGCTATTTGAACTCTACATTTTTAAATATAGTTCACTCTTACTTTCTTATATACATCTATGTGACCATTAACATTTAATGCTATAGAAAGCTTCATTACATTTTAAAGTTATTTCCGCTTTTTATGTGCAACAGCTTGTCAAGTATCTAGTTCCAGCTTTTCTGTTACATGCATACACTAATGTTTGTCATATCCATTTGAGCCTTTGTCACATCTTAAAACATTTATGTTTTATTAAAGCCCTTAAAAATACACCCCCCTAAAACCTATTTAATAGTAGCACACAAACATATGTGCATCTTTAAATACTGAAGTTTTGCCCTTTTAATAGAAACAATTATCCCAAACTGACAGTGGCACTCAGAGACTTGGGTTAACCTAAAAGGTTATCCATGGTAAGATGCAGGGTACAGCCTGTGCTTCCACCAAGTGCTGTCTGGTTTTGTCTTACCTTTAATGCTCTCCCAGACTGGAAAAATGTTTGAATACTTTCAAAAAACATTACCTCCTAGCCATTGAAAGAAAGAAGTATTCTGTTTTTATTTATTGCTTTTCATCAGATTATCTCCATGAAGGCATGAGAACCAGATACAGAGTTGCATCTACAAGCATTTAATTACTTGCTAGAGGAAAGATTTATTATCAATGTTCTTTTTCATTTGCTCTCTCTTAAATCTTGTCACTAGATCAAGCCAAGAGCCTTAATCCAGCCAGTCCCCACACAAGAATGAGAATAGGTGCATCAATTTTCCTTGTATCATACTCTTTTGACCAAACATTTCTTCTTTTATGCTGTAGTGCCTACATTTCTTACAATTGAACAAAGAGAAAGAAAATGAAAAAACAATGGCACGTGTTTACTCTATTATCCCCATTACACTTAAAATAACTAAGAAAACTTTACTTCATAGCATGCAGATATTATGCATTATAAAAATACTGCTAAGAACAAACATTTTTGTTTTACTTACAGTTAACTCTCTCCTAAGTGTTCTTCTGAATATTAAAAACATATCCACTCATATGACTCAGAGTCCCCTACAAATCTAACAAAATGAAAAAAAATCCAATATTTCCAGGTTTTCTTGTTCTGCCATGGTTCATAAATATAATTAATGCTTTTTAATCCCACATTTGTCAGTTTCCGAGTTGCTGGTTTTATTCCTGTTTATCTCCATCTCCCAAATTCAATCTCTGCTTTAATTCCAATGTACTCTGTTTTTCTAGTCAATGCTTGTGCTTTTTTCCCATCTCTCAAGCATTTTCCATTGAAACATTGGAAAAAGTTTCATTGGCACAGTCTCTCTGCAGTCTTTATTATGAGAAGAACAAGCAGCAAAATCTGTTGGACAAACAAAATGTATGCATGTTCTGCATCAAAAATGATTTTATCCCTCCAGGAAAGAATATTCCGAAAACAGCTGGGTACAGCAGTTTGAATCTCATGACTGCTTCTCAGCATTTCCTGATTAGTGGAATAAATTAAATCCTCTTCTGTCTGGTGTACAGTGAGTAATCGTTTTCCGCAAACACTCTACTGTATCCCACTTTTAGTACTTTGTCCTTTCATTATAGTTTTGGCAGAATCAAGTAATGCTGGTAGGATTGCATCTTTACTATTAAAGGTCTAGGTTGCTTTCTCATGGCCAGGTTTAAAGCATACACACTATGTGCCTTTTCAATTAACAACTCCTGCTGTGGAATACCAGTCCAGTTGCTTATTTGTGCTTTTATAAAATTAATACAGTCTGTTCCTTCCAGCTTCTCTGGTACAGCAGAAAATCTCAGGTTTTCCCTACCTCTGACCTCCAATTCTATTTTTTGAAACATCTCTTCTTGAGCAGTCTCAAATTCAGCCAGCCTTTTCTTCATTTTGACCTTTGATTTTTGCAGTTTTATCACCTCATCTGAATATCTGTTTAAAGCTTATTCCATGCCACGGTGGTGCAGCAGTTAGTGTTGTCGTCTCACAGTAAGAGGTTCTCCCATTTGATTCTTGTCTGCAGTGCCTTCTGTGTGGAGTCTGCATGTCCTCCCCGCAGTAGAGTGACATTAAAGACATGCAGGTAGGTGCACAAGTGAATGGGTGTGCCTTCTTTGAAGGTTGGGCGTCGGGCTGGCAACTCGGCACCGTAAAAATCCACTGCCAATCATTAGCGGACCAGAGTTCAACTGTGACAACCCCTAACCGGGAAAAGCCTAAAGACAAGACTCCATCAACGTTTTATTTTAATTGACTCACAGTACATTTGACTTCTTTTTTCCTCTAGGTTACTGAAGTCAAATCTTGCACCAAAGCTGGAGCTCACACTACTTTTTGCTGAACAGCTGCAAACTTCCCAGTCAGTGTTTTTCCTCACCTTTCTGTGATTAATTTTCTTTCAGGTTTTCCAAATTTCTTTTTTGCTGGCATCTGGGCCATGCACTTACTAGCCAGTTACTGAAATTTATCCAAAAATACGAGTTTACTGACTCTCTTCCGATTTTCTATTTTGATACTGGGAGATCTGAAACTGAACTTTTGCTCAATGTGCAGCCATCATGAAAGTCGCAACATACAGCATTAATATTAAACTGAAAAGTATAGAACACAAAAATGGTATTCAAAATAAGCACTAACCCAGCCCACTGACAATCTGTTCCAAAGTCTGTGTCAGACATCTTATTTGATGGCATAAACACACGGAAGAGAGAAACCAACAGAATACACAATGTCTGTATCACAGTGCAAGATAAAAACAGAGATTATCCTACTTCTCTACATTCCAATTTCAAAATGGTACTCTCAGAATAACTCCACTTCAAAAATCTATTTTTACACGTGTGTAATACATACAAAATACACACATACCAGGTATTCTACACAGAGACATATGCATAGGTCTGCTGCATATCATGTATACATAAAATATATTTATATTAGAAACTAACCAGGTGAGTGGGGTGGTAAAAAAATCCTGTACTGCCACAGCTCAGACCAAGTACCAATAATAAATGAATGAATGAATAAAAAGGTATACAAAGATGCATCACATTCACAAACTATATACACAATAGGTTTGCATAAGACTTCATAACAGAGACATCATAATCATAAACATGTAGACTTGGTACTATTGAGAATCATAGCTACAATCTTCTAGCAAAGAATGTTATGCAGTGCAATAAGGTAAAGGCAAGACTTGTGGTACAGCAGGAAGATAAAGGTAAAATAAGGGTAGCAACAGGTAAAAAATGCTGCAATGCTTTAAAGGAGTCAGAATCCTGAAAACAAGTATATTTAAACTCTTGTTTACAATGACTTAGATTCTTCTGGAACAGTTTTAAGCAACTTCAATTGGCAGCTCACCTCTCAACTTCTCAGTACAAGAATTATGGACCAAGCCAAAAATGATGGGACAAAGGCCCAAAACTCACGGACAGATTTTAAAATAGTATGGTTATTCTAGCAACTTTCTAATCTTATAATAGGTCTTCCATTAGCACACATTGTCAGGATAATGGTCTGAAACTCATTTTTTGTCCATCATTATTTAGTGACTTCAGTACTCGATGATATGCCAGAAAAAACGCAAACACATACACAGATTGTATAAAGAAGGCACCAAAAAATATGAGGCAACACTCTGGAGATTCTGTAAAATTCTGGATAGTTCAAAGGTATGTTTGCTAGTCATGCAATTCCAGTATGTTTGAGCAAGTTTGGTAAAGAACTTTTAACAGGCAGCTACTGGGAACTGGGGTTGTCCCAGTTTGAGGTTTCAGTGTTTAAGCAGTTGATTAATGTGCACTAAATTTATTACCAAGCAAGGACAACATCGGTCTTTAAGCAGACTGAAAGTTTGCGAGTCTAATGAATAGTTAGCCTTGAATGAAACTGGAACACCTAGATTTTTGTTAAATTAAGCAGCAATGTTCCCTATTAGCAGACAGATTGATAAATCCATAGACAATACACAATGCAACAACATTACTAACCAAAGAGACACAATGAATGAAAAAAATGTGCAATTAAAACAACTAACACATTCTCAAAGAACAAAATTACACCGTACTTAAACATGCATTAACTGCACAGTGAACAGTCTTTTGGAATCACTTTGCCAATTTGATGGCAAGTATGAACTACAGACAAAAACACATACATAATGCATTAAAAGTTTTTACTTTTCAGCTGTAAGCATAGATTAAAATAGAATACAAACAATTTTTGGCAACATAAAATAAGTAAAGCAAGAAAGCTGACCAAACATACCTATACACAACAATTTTAGCATGTAAAACAGCTCCAATAATTTATTCACACAGGGAACAATCCTTTATTTCACATTAATATTTAGCAATAACCATTTTTTGTTCAATACCTTTATTAAAATATCACTTATGACACAGGTGTATGTACATTAACAGAAAAGGTAATAAACCATATTAACATTTTAAATATGCCAAAGTCAAGCCAGCTAAATATGGCAAAAGGGAAAAAATAAAAAAAATTAGTAAGCGTTTTCACACTAACAGTGCTTCATCAGACATGATGAAGCACTGTTAATGTGAAAGTGTTTACCAATGGTTTTTGTTTTTTAATAAAGTGCATATTTTATGGTTTTACTGTTTTCCCTTTTGCCATGTTTAGCTGGTTTGACTTTTGCATATTTATCTGGTGGTTTGTATGACCAGCTTTTATCAGTTCACCTATTTTTTTTCCTGCATATTAACATTTTTTTCAATTACACAAGTTGTACATTGCATTTTCTTTCTTCTTAAGTCTCTCAGTGCAACATTATGTAAAATCACTCAATTCCTGCTTTCCTTTAAGCCTCACTCCTCCTACTGACCATTGGTTCTATATGAATTTCTCCACCGATAGTTCCAGGATGCGAAAAAACACCAGTAACAAAAAACACGCACCCAGTGACTGTCAGGACTCCACTTTTTAATGAAAAAAGCAAAGCACAGTTCAGTAGTTAAGCTCTTTCAAAGAACAATGTCTTCATCAGAACTAAAAACCACAATCAGATTTATCATTAAATAGCATAGTGTTGCATTTGATTGACTGAAAGGTCAATAGTAAATACATTTTTAAAGAAACAGTAAATAATGAATAAGAAACGGATCTTATTAAAAAACATACTAAAAGATATACCCACAAAATAAATAAGATATATTTATAATAAGAAATATTATTAAAAATTTGATATTAAGAATATACATACATGAAGTCTTAATAGGACTATAAATGCATAATCAACATCAAAAGTTGTAAACAGTTATTTTTTTAATATTTTAATTGCGATTTGAATTAAAAAATAAAAAAAAAGATATTAATGCATTATTTAGGCACTCCTTGGATCGTGAGAAATTTTATGGTTTTAAATTCGGCATCCTGGACAGTGTACACAGAGCCCGGGGTGGGGATTGGAAAAAACAGCTTTGTAAGAAGGAACTCCTGTGGCATCTTAGGCTTGCTGCCAATTTACTCCCTGGCCTGAATGATACTATATCTATTATTCCAGCCCTCAGAGATAGAACAATAATTAAGTAGTGGGGGTATTAATACTGTGCCTTGTATTTTTATAAAATCACAATTAAATTAAAATATTAAAAAATAACTATGTACAACTTTTGATGTTGTTTGATTATGCATTTATAGTTGTCCCTCTAAGACTTCATGCATGTATATTCTTAATGTCAAATTTTTAATACTATTTCTTATTATAAATATATCTTATTTATTTTGTGGGTATACCTTTTAGTATGTTTTTTAATAAGATCCGTTTCTTATTATTTACAGTTTCTTTAAAAATATATTTATTATTGACCTTTCAGCCAATCAAATGCAACACTATGCTATTTAATGCTAAATCTGATTGTGGTTTTTAGTTCTGATGAAGTCATTGTTCTTTGATGAAAGCGCTTGACTACTGAAGTGTGCTTTGCTCCTAACAGTCACTGGGTATGTGTTTTTTCTATATGAATTTCTCCCACAAATTCCATGTATTTCTATATAATTTTTGTTCTGATGAAGTCATTGTTCTTTGATGAAAGCGCTTGACTACTGAAGTGTGCTTTGCTCCTAACAGTCACTGGGTATGTGTTTTTTCTATATGAATTTCTCCCACAAATTCCATGTATTTCTATATAATTTGCTCCTTCCCTTTTCTAAAGATCCACCTTCCAGTTCTTTTATCTCTTTTTACAATATTAAATATTTAAAATACAGGTGGATTAGATTTCCGATTTCCATTTTCTAGAAATTGCTTTTGTTCAGCCAGCAGTAGTAAACTTAAGGCCTTACTCTGACTAGGCAATTTAGATCCTGTGTCCAAGCTCAAAAGAATTATTTCTCTAGTTAAAGACATTTCTTCCTCTGGTATATTTCTTTGAGTACTTTGTAGGGCATTTTTTTTTTAAGTTTGCCAACTCGTGACACTGCCCAAAACATGTTTCTTGTTACTTCTTTCTTATCCATCCAATCTCCAACATCTTATCCATCCAATCTCCAACATTTATCTACCCAAATAAAAATTCTTTGAAGTCTGCTTAAGGTATACAAATATCCTTCCTAGCAAAAATCTTAAATCGTCTGGACTTTGTTGCATACTCAGGAGCCAAACATATGCTCTACCATTGTTCCTTTGAAAGTTGCATTTCCTGTCTTCTAAATCTTTTCTAACCTCCTCTGACTGATTCTTATAGATATCCTGCAACTTTTCATATGACCTACTAAGCATCTCTAACTGCAGCTTCTGTTCTACGTTCTACTAGAAACTGTACTACAGCAGATCTTTTAATTAGGACTCCTCTATCCCTTTCCCTTTGGCTCTGCTCGGATATCAACTTGATAGCGGAGGCAGTCTCTAACCTGCAGTCCAAACTTCTTTTTGGCCTCAACTAAACTCCCAATACCTTGGTTCCTTTGTCAGTTTTCTCCCATAAATTCCAACCCACTCTTCCCTATTTACTGTACCTCTACTTAAAGTCATCTACTGGTAAACTATTCTTTCTCTATTCACAAGTTGACTTAGATATTAGAATACCTTCTGCAATTTTAAGGACCTGCAGCCAAAATTCTACTCTTGCCTTAATTTTCAAACTCCCCCTGATTCTTCATCCCTTTCCAGCTCAATTAAAACGTTCTGCTTGTGTTATATATATATGGGTCTTATAATATTCCTTCAAATCAGGTAACCCTAAACCACCTTGCTCTAGTGGAAGGATCAGCTTACTCCACTTGTCCTCATTTCCTCCCTGATAAATTCTTGTAACTTTATTAATTATCTACAAATTTTGCTCTGGTTGAGAAAACTATGCCTGACCTGTGCATAAAACTAAAACAAGTAAACCTTTTCACAGCTTGTATCCTGCTACCCATAACCAAGCTTCCAATTTCTCGGTTTTTGTATTATCTTCTGTTTAGTCCCTTTCCACATATCTTTAGCTGACAGAACAGAAACCCTTTTAATTCAGACTCCTAAATACTTAATTTTATGCCCCTTGGGTTTTGCTGAACCAAGTCATGAGTGGGTACATAATTTATGACTATACCCTCCATTTTACCTATATTAATTTTATACTCCAAAAAGACTTGCAACAGGCTCATAATGTTCAACACCAAAATGTTCTTTTCTAAATTTATAAACTACAAAATATTATCTGCAAATATTCTTAATAATCTTACCAATTACATCCTTGAATTTTTGAGTCCCTTATTTTCTTTGCCAGTATCAATAATTATAAAGCAAATTATAAAGCAGAAAGGTCCTCCCTGCCTGATTTATCTATTCATATACAACTTAGTGGAGAAGAACCCATCCAATTTAAGTCTTGCCACCGATCCTTCATATATCCTCCTAATTAACCTTATGATTGTATCAGGAAATGCAAATGCTTTCATCTCCCTACTCAGAATCCCATCTTATTCTGTTAAATGCCTTCTTTGCATCAAAACCCACCAAAAGGAACAATACCCATGCTCTTTTATCAGACAGCACCATTTATGTTTACTTGTTCTAGCTTTTTTTTTTTTCAAACATACAATGTTCATCTTTTCAGACAGGCAGCTTCTTCAGCTTGCAAGAAGTGTGTAGATAAATTGATGGAAAATGGATACTACATCCACTCTCAAAAGTCAAAGTGCGGCCTGAAGAGAGTCTTCCAAAATGGGGAACTGTTTGAATGTGTAGTGTTCATGTCTCCTTACTCATACTGTATTTTCTTTTTAACAAAAAATTATTTCTTGCTATTTCAACAAGAAGCATTTGTCTAATAAGATATGGAATGATTGCAAAGAAAATCCAAACAAGCTAAAGTTTCCACTGTGCAATACCTTAAACCTCCTGTGGTGGAGGGGCCATGGGATATATGCAAATGACCCTTTCAGGGTATCAGGTGTTTCAGCTATATAGCTTCTGAATGTCCATGATTTTTACTTAAGTCTTTCTGTTTTCATTCAGGCCAGTAAAGCCAGACCCCACTAGCTGTAGACATGCATGTTTTGGCCTTGTTATCGACATTCTAAGCACAGCATAAGTGGACAGCTTGGCTATGTGTCAGAAACATAAGGTCTTTAAACCCAGCTGAACTATCCACTTAAGGCATGTAGCTGAAACAGGTGATGTCATGAATGGGTCATTTGCATATATCCCGTGGGCCTCTACTACAGGAGGTTTAAGGTATCACACAGTGAAAACTCTAGCTTATCTGGGTTTTCCTTGCAGTTTTTTACTGAATGGTTTGTGTCCCCTTTTTACCCTTTGGTTAAGATATGGAATGATGCAACAGAGCTACTAAACATGACTTATGAAATTAAACATTAGTCAGCTGAGAACAGCTGCACTGGTAGCAGTATTATAGAGTATTATGATCAGGTCACCGATCATAACCCATCTGTTGTGTGTTCAAGACATGGACGCCAAGCAATCCACCTCGAGAGTGAAGCTCAAAAGGAGAATCTTGGCAGCCATGCAAAAGCACATAATTGAGGATTATGATCAGAGACCCAATCATAAGCCTTTGTAGTGCACAAGGCTTTATCTGCCCAAAGTACTATTAAAGTAAAAAAAAAAAATGCAAAGTGTTTTGCCAGCTTTCAAAGCCAAAAAGCACTTAGCCTCTTCGAGAGTGCTGTCAGAAAGGCAGTGCAACAGTCTCTTACATTTACACTCAACTTGGTATGCCTCTAAACTGCCCAGATTTTCATAGAATGTCCAGATTTTTGCCTCATTTGTCTGGTCTGTTCATTGGTTCATTGATTAGTACTAGGCTAACTGCCCTTACGAGCCATTTTAAGCCTAGCCAATTATCCCTTGTGAGACTCAAACCCTGTACCTCGTGTTTGTTAGGCAAACACCTTAACCATTAGGCCACCCTCCCAACCCATAACATCAGTGGTTTTCAGATAGATCAAGGAGGACTGAAATCACTGAATAGTGGCATACATTTGAATTTGAGTTTGCATTCTTCTGAGAAAATGCAGGCGAACACACATACGATTATTCAAGCTACTTTCTAAGTTTATAAGAGGAAGAAATGCCTCATCAGTACAGGCAGAAACAAATCATTTATTCTGCTGCTGTCATTTGCTGGTCCGTACTGGCAGATTTTACAGTCTGGTACTACAATACTCGAATTTAACTTAAGCAAAGGATGTTTAACATTTGTTAAAATTAGGTCTCACGCAACTGTAGCTCTTAACAGATTTGTCTTTTCCAAATATCTGAGCGTAATCGCCACACTTCATGCCCTACAAAACTATAAATGTATACAACTCAGACAATGTACTAAATATTTTTGACTATAGACTCCATCATGTGCCTGGCTATCCCTCAGCCTGTCAAGCCAGTAAGTATATAAAATAAAATACATACATAAATAACTTACTGGAACATGTGTGTGCTGCTTGATGCTCCTAATTAACAGTACCTTACAAATGCAAGCAGGAAAGTACAGTTGGCATAAGGGTACTCACATAACCTTATATATTTTGAATAATAATCACTGTTGCAGCACATTCAAATGCAGGAAATAGCTGCAAGCAGATTCTCAGTCTTCTGGCCAAACTTCAAGAGCAGTCAAGCATTCCAGAGCAGGCACCATGCCAAGTGCCTCAGTCAGAATCTTCGGTGTAAAAGTACTGCAACTCACGCTATGTACTGCACTTCTACCCTTGTCAACGGAAGTTTTACCTCACCTAAACAAATTGGGAAATGGGAAGAAAAAGAAGCAGCTAAAACCTACATTAACACCATTTTGCCTAACGCTGTATATAAATTAAACTTGGTGAATGTTAACTTGCAATGCAGCTAAACTGTAGCAATAGTGGTTATAGTTTTGCTCTCCTGTCTTTGCACCTACATACAAACACTTGCAAAATAGCACCTGTAATTCTGCAGAAGCAAATGAGGAATTTAGCTGGTCATTATTCAGCTATTACTGCTCACAATTCTAGTTCACTGTGCTTTACTAATTAACTGATTCACTTTGATATCAATCTCCAGTCAGTAGATAGTTATGCATTTTTTTTTATTTCATATGAAATAACACCTCCAGCCAATGGCAGTCTTAAATTATAAGCAGAAGTGCAGTCTTTATAAAGTTCAACTTGCATAAGGGAATAAAAGCACAGACTGACAAGGCAGCCTAAGTTCAATTAGTGGCTCATACACCTGCTGGAGCTGGCATGTGGAAAGGAGGAATAATGCAGCTTGGTCTGCTCACCTGTCTTTGGGGCAGGGAATACACAGGCACTCAGTCCTGTGGCAACCAGAGATCCCACAGGAGCATTAGCTTTGAGGGCAAGGGCAGTCTTAAAAGGAGTTAAATCACTTACATAAATGGGCAACATGCATGCTAAAAAAAGACCACCACAAACGAAAAATATAAAATACAACCAGCCAGTGAATCCAACACAGGTTTATTGTAAAATCTCTGCCTCTGATGTCATGGCCCAAAAAAAGCCTCCTTGAAGGCTTTTTTTGGGCCGAGACGTCAGAAACATGCATGCTAAACCGTGAGGTAGCTAACTGGTCATGTACATAGAGTCTAGGGCCCAAATAAAACTCATCCATGCATATGACTCTCACACTTCAGTTCACTCAATCTTCAGCCCAGGAACAAATAACTAGTGACATTCCTTAATTAGGTGTAGCATGGAGAGACAAATCTCATACACAACGTCAGAGAGAATATTTAATCAGGAGGTCCAAAGACAACCATTATCTCGTAAGTGAACAGTGTCATCAGAAAGTTTCTGCCTACTCTAACTACCAGTATTTCCTAAACTGACCAGGACTGGTAGCATACCTTACACAATGAAGTGTAGTAGTGTAGCAGCACTATACAGAAAAAAAAGAACCAAACTGTAGAGAAGGAAACTATGTGGACGTTACTCTTCTGGAACTGCAGATCATTCCACCAGCATCTTTACATTAGCATAACCACAGCATGGCAACACTATAAATGGAGTGACAAACAGAGCCATAAGGCCGCCAGGAGGCAAGAAGGATGGGAAAGCCAGTGTGGTCTGCTTTCCTCCATGAAGGTTGTTCACCTGATCCTCAATTGAAAACCCAACTGCCGGACTCAAAACAAGGAACAGAACATATCCATCAGAGCCAATGAGCCATGGAATGAGGGTGTTATCCCATGTTTTTACACCAAGCAGGCCAACTAAGCCATCAAGGAGAAGAGCCAATGAGATTAACATCTTATTTGTATGCCAAGGTTGTTAGGAGGCAACACCTCTGCAGAATATTGTACCTTCCCTACTAGTATTTGAAGAAGTAAACAAAGATCAGAATACTCTGGGAAAGGGAAAGTAAAAACTGCCCCCTCTTCTCTCTAATCTGCCATATGAAGCAGAAGACTTCTGTTGTCCGATCAAGAGAATCTTCAGTATCCAGGTATAAAGGTGGTCAAAAGAGCAGACAGTCCTATCAAAATTCCTGATATGTCCCCAAAAGGAGTACATAAGAAACACCTCTTAAGCTCCCTTGTGGTATAAAGACAATGTGGCCAATGAATGTATGACAAATATTGGCATATTTGAATGCAGCATAAGTTGGTCAGTCAGCCTTGATTCTATCCATATTGGCCTGCCTGACACTAGACAGACCAGTACCAATTCTGATGCTGGATCAGGGGTAGCACTGCCCCAACAGGAAATGCAGCATCCAATGTTGGGCCAAACATCAGGTCTGGCTCATAGGGCAGGCCTTGGCCAAGGAAGCCCAGCACCAGATGAGCTAATGATGGGCCACCTAGGGGCAAAAAAATAACCAGTCAGAGCAAGACGGAGAAGGACAGATGCTGATGGTGCAGATGCAAGTTAAACCAACATCAGCAAAGAAGATTTTAGACAGCTAAAGCTAACATTTGCATTCCAGCACCTGCAGAGTAGATCTCAAAGACACTACAATTCCATCCAAACTAGTGGGAAAGGAAGTGCTCACAATGGATCTACCTGCGCCCCTCTTGATCAAATTTGCCAAGTCTTCAAATGGAAGGGCACGACAGCCTGTGTCTGGAGAAGACACATGGACCCTCAATATGAGCCAAAGGCAGGCAAAATAAGTGACGTTTGGAGCTCAAATAACCTTCCTATGACCACAGGAGGTGAAGAAGCAGAAAAGGAATCTTTCAAAGAACTGCATAGATATTCCTCTAGGAGGCATAATGTAAACAAAGTATGGCCCTAATGGCCTACAAAATTTACTTTATTTTTTATTTAATGTAAGTCACAAAGAAGGCGGAGTACAGCAGAAGTAAGAACAAAACTCCAAATTTAATCCCAAGAATGTGCACTTATAACATAAGGATGAGCGCTTTCACCATTACAGCTTCTTCAGATCCTTGTATAAAAGTCACAGTAGACCTCCCCTTATATAAGCAGCTCAATTAATCAATTAAAACAATTAAAAACAATGCTGGGAATTTAAAGAACTCTCCCATATTTGAATATGTTAATTTGAAATGAAACAAAAATATATATAAAACATGCATAATAAGCTGAAAACGTAAATAAACATTCTGATAAATTAATATTGATAAAATGCATAATCAAGAACATATAAATAATAATTCATTTTATGTGCCTGCGTTGTCTCAACTTAGGTTTTATAGAAGCTCTATCATTCAACCCATGCCCCCTATCAGCTTTTAAATGAATGATTCAGTCAGTCTCCTTAGATTCAGTAAGATTCATATTATTACCACCCCTCTTATTCACAACAATTATCTCTAGGACCCGGAACAAGAAAATATGACCATTGTCATTGGTAGTTATATGTTTTGCTAAGGCATTGTGTAAAGTGCCCTTTCTCATGTGGTAAATATGCTCTCTCATTCTATCCCTTAACGGCCGGTTAGTTTTACCAACATAGAAACACGGGCATGCCTGACAAGTAGCAAAGTACACCACATTACGTGTCATACAATCTGCATCTGCCTTGATGGAGAAAATAGTGTGTAAATCCGGGTGTATAAACACCTCACTGCTATCAATAAATTAACAAAAGTTGCAGTGACCACAGGGTTTAGTGTGACCAGTGTTCTTCATAATCCTATCATGTCTGGGGTGACAAAGTAATCGCTTTAGGATGCTCTTATTCCGAAATAGGAAACTTGGTGTCTCCCCCACAATGCGTCTCAAGTCATCATCAACCAGGAGAATATCCCAATGTTTGCTAATAATTTCCTTTAACTGATATTGATCAGAAGTATACAGAGTAGAAAATTTAATACATCTATTTAATATGTGATCTCCAACGGTTTGATCTTGGACCCTGGGTCCAAAGTATGGTGCACCTGAAGTGGTGCGTGACATGTATGCTTCCTCCATATATGGTATAAATCTACCGTAAGGCAAGCTACTGCAATTCCTTGTCATTAAGGTCTAGTATGCACCCATAATTTGTTTTTAAGAATATAATGAAAGGACAGGCCATTAGAGCCTCAAGATTGAATCCCACTGAACAAGGATTTATCTCAGAATTGGACAATCTGAGAAACAGATTACTGACCCGGGGATACAAGGACAATATTCTCAAATATCCTGAAAAAAAACCCTCATTATCCAACCTACTTACTATCTATACTACAAACCGATACCTAAGATCCAGTGAAAAATCTCTCCTCTCCATCACCAAGGCTAACAATAATGCAGGGAAAGCGCTCTACTCCCACACCGTTGCCAGAAATTGGAACTCTCTTCTCCTATCTGTGTCCACTGCCCCCTCCACATCCATATTCAAAAACTCCCTCAAATCGCACCTTCTTAGTACATGGTTATGCCCTTGTATCACATAACCCTACCCATACTACTATTAACTCCCCAAATTCCTCTCTGATCACATGCTGGAGCTCTGATCCCCTGTAGGCTTGGTCATCTGAAAGGGTACTTTTAACTGTAGAATCTTACTTGATATATTTTCTTTTCTTACCAAAGTATGACTGACATTGTCTTTTTACCCATGGTCTATATCTTTTACCTGGAGTGTTTTTATTAATTCTTGTTATATTACTATGCTCAGCATACATGATGTAACCTGTTTTGTGTATTATGCTGGATGTACTGTATTTGTATAACTTGATGTTGGAGCTTTTCTCCCCGGGCCTCTGCTGAAAATGGACCTGGTCCAGTCGGAATTTCCCGGTTAACAAATGTAAAATAAATAAATATGGGAGAGTTCTTTAAATTCCCCAGCATTGTTTTTAATTGTTTTAATTGATTAATTGAGCTGCTTATATAAGGGGAGGTCTACTGTGACTTTTATACAAGGATCTGAAGAAGCTGTAATGGTGAAAGCGCTCATCCGTATGTTATAAATGCACATTCTTGGGATTAAATTTGGAGTTTTGTTCTTACTTCTGCTGTACTCCGCCTTCTTTGTGACTTACATTATATCTACTTTACGGAACTACAGCGTTTACTTGCTGAGCAGTGGATTTTATTTTACTTTATTTTTTATTTAACATTTGTTTACCGAGAAAGTCCGACTGGGACAGAGCTCAATTTCAGCAGAGGCCAGGGAGAAATGCTCCAAATGCACATCTTTGGAATGTGGGAGGAAATCAGAGCACTCAGAGAAAACCCACATGCATGCAGGAAGGACATGCAGACTTCTGACAGAAGGCACCCCAGCCGAGAATCGAATCAGAGAACCTCTTGCTGTGACACGACAATGCTAACCGCTACACCATCAAAGACATGAAAATTAAAATTTTATCTGGACAAACATAGTAAAATTATAAACTACAAAGCTAAAAACAGCTTGATTAGAGGCCCAACAAATTAAAATGCCAAAGCAAACACCTAAACACAGCTGAAAGCCTGAAATAAGCTGAACTCAGCTTCTTAAGCCATGCATAAGCTAGGAATAAGCAAATAAAACTACTAGGCTAAATGGACAAGGGAGAAGCCCTCCAAAATGCAAAGGAAGAAACCAAAAGCAAAGAGGAAGCTACTCAAAAGGACAAATGCCAGAAAGACAGAAGATACCTGAAAACAAATGGTTTTAATTTTCAACAAGGAATGGGATAGAAAAAAGTGTCAAAGTACCAGGCTGTACAACAAGGGAGAAAAAAGTAGATTCCTGTCTGTGAGCAGCAATATAGTCTGCAGTAAGTAGGCGATGATCAATTTCAGCTGTGAGGAAATGCAAACTGTAGGAAGGCGACATCCGATATCCAGGTAAGGGAAGATGCTTGCAGAAAATGACTGTCAATTTAGCTGAAGACATGTAGCATGCCAAGTCATATTGGTAAACAAAAGCTTAGGGATGAGGAGTTTAAGGTGGTATGGTCTTAGAAGTGGCAAGCCTCAGGTGATTAGTCACTCAGTTTTGGATATACTCCAACTAAATAGCTAATCGGACAAAGCAGCATTTTGTTTGTGATATGGCAGGTAAAGCTCTACATCCCTGCTAGCAATGACTCAAAATCTCTCGCCCTTAATGAGTTCTCCTAATGCATGTACACATGCAGAGGAGAGAGGTCACAGAATTGACCTCTAAGACATCAGAGATGCTCAGTGGAGTGCAAGGACAAAGTGACAACACCAGATACTATCTCATGGTACATCCAGAAAAGTGGGAAGCAAACCACTTTGGAAGAATACCAAGAGCCCCACAGTAGGTCTACAAGTCATTCAGAAGAATGTTATGGTCCACAGTACGGAATGTAGAAGCAAAATCATAAAAGACTAAGAGAACTATTGTCGATCCCTTGCTGTTTGGAATTCACATTACTAATAAGTTTCAGTATTATGTCTAGTGCAGAACCCAGACCCATTCTGTAAAGGGCAATTAAAGTGATATTCCTGTAAGACTGAATCAAACTGACTACACAGCCTTATCCATAAGGAAAATGTTAGAAATGGGACAGTAACTATCCAGGTTGTCAGTATCTTAAATACACTTCTTCAAGCCAGTGAATGACCAACATTCAAAAATGGTAACCTGATGGGCCATTAGAACCCTTAAGCCTAGTACATCATGGTAATCAAGAGTCAGTCTTGTTGAGTATGAATCAAAGATACAAGTAGTAATATGCATGCCTGAGAGAAGTCCACATACGTATAAAAGATGAAATTCACACCAGGGAGAAAGAAGAAACTCCTTTCAGTCACTGCACATTCCCACTGAGCTTAGTGTGGAGGAAGAAGCTGTCTTAAGTGATGCCAGTTCAGATACAAGTGCTGTAAAGGTGGGCAGACAAGTCAAATTACTCAGCCTGCCAACCATCCAAAAGATAAGTTCAGTGCAGTAGAAATTGCTGATGTACTTTATGGGATCTTTCTTCTTAAACAGCACAGTGCTTATCAAGTCTAAGCTTGGCAAAGTGTCCAATCCACCTCTAGATAGGTAGTGTTTTCATGCCACTGCAGGTGTGGATAAGTTGCCATGTCATGTTCAGGTTGTGCTCTTTGCGCTCTCAGTCTTTCCGATTGGTATTTATGTTGTGCACCTTTAATCTGTCAAACAGCCTAACCTGCCCCAACCAATGGAGCTGCCACATAACAATCATTGAAGCAAAACCAGCAATGACAAATGGTACTGCCCAAGGCAATGACCCAAAATGGTACTGCCCAAGGCAATGACCCAAGCTGCACTTAGTGTAGTCTCTAAAGAAAGTACACACAAACATAAGAGTTGTTGAGACACAGGGACACAGCTAATACAGACTTGTCTAGCCATGGCCATGACAGTCACAAGGAGTTCATAGCCAATTTTTTTTTCAATTTCTCTGATAATGCAGTATCATCCACCACCCATCATGATCATTACAGCAAATAGCAAATAAGGCAGTGACCAACACCAAGCATTGTTGATTGCCATTCACAATCTCAAAATGGAGAGATACAAGATGTGAATTCAGATAATTCCTTGTAAATCCATAATTTATTAATGTGCTTATACTAAAGACTTCTAGTCAGTTGTGCAGACCAACTGAGCTCATGCCACACTTGTTCAGGCTTGACAGCTCAGGATGTCAGTCATTTGTGCCAATGTACTTACAGACGCATACAAGCAACATACTCCTGTTGTCATACAAGTGTTGAGTAGATGCTCCAAATCTTTCAGCCTTCTGGTAAAATAGTGAGACAGATTTCACACTGCCTGTCAGTAACTGCTTTTTCTCTTAGATAAAATGACAGTGTGAGGATAACAAATCAAGGGGGTGAAGCCCCTCACAAGGATGGATTGAGACTGGTAAAAACAGGGTTAAAGTAGAACAAAAGACGGTGCCTCTACTACCAAGCTACTCTGGGTCATCACAGTGGGGGAGGGGGGGTCTACTGGCATTGCACTGCTGTTTGCAAACCAGTATGTTCTACAGCATGCTACAAACCAAAAATGCTTTTACCCATGCGTTTGTAGTATAAAGGTACTTCAAGTATCCAGGCATTTGAAAAACATTCAGATGAGCAAAGATACACTCTACTACAGTTCTTGCCAAAGTATGGTTAAATTTGTCATCACCTACTGTTTGTGGAAGGTGCATCAATATCATCAGCAGTGGTTGCAGATAGCAGCCAATATTACCAGTATGAGTAACAGATGTAGTGAGTGGTCGGTGGTACATGCTGTGCTGCCTGTGCGGTCAGGCTGTTGTCTGCCTGTTGTAGCATGCTGCATCAGATGCATTCACTGAGATAGGTGTTCATATGCTGCCTGGCTATGGCGGAAGAGTGGCAGTTTACTATGCAGCATGTGGACACAGTGATCAGCCAGGGCATCAGTAACTTACAAATGTGATGATGCTGTCAGCCATGAAGACAAAGTGGGAAATGATGCATTGGTATCCCTTGCAACTGATGTAGAACCTCTCCTCATTACCTTTTTAAGCTACATGATTGAACATTACAAACAATATTATCACATCCTACAGCAAAAAGAATATATCAAATATACCAAAGCTATACATGCCCATGTGCATGAGAGCAACTCCTCCCTGCACTCCATGTAGGAGGCACCACACATGCTCTAATATACAAGTTCCATGATCGCATGTAGGAAGCACCACACAACATGCCCTAATATACAAGTTCCATGATCGCACAACTATTATGGAAGAGCAAACAACCACAGGAATGAAAAACAGTTAGTTGTTTGATCCTAGCAGCAGAATGCTAACTTCATCTACAGTACAAAAAGTGAACAGAAGCCCATATCTTCCACTACAAAGTACACCTTCCCTCTAAGCTTATAACATACAGTCAAAACTTGCAATACTGAAGATCCACTACACAAAAAGGTCACAGTGAAAACAGCTATCAGTGCACATCACTGATTCTGCCCCATATTTTATGTACTCAAAAACATGGACTGACAAAACTGCATGCTTACCCTTTACAAATATGTGTGCATTTAAGACACTAAGTAAAAGCAGCATATCTGACTTCCTGACTTTGTAATTGCTCTTATGCTCTTCAGCATTTTGCTCCAGGAGGAGCATCATATCTTGGATGCAGATGCCTAGGACAAATTTAATGGGTCTACTTTAAAAAGTCGACTTCCCAAAACGTTGACTCTAACAGCATCAAGACCACAACATATCCAAAAGAATGTAATAGCAAAGAAAATAGCACCAGCTACCTGATGAAGAACTGGCTCACGCAAAACAATCAGATATAAAGAAAAACAGGCTGAGCCAGTCACCACAGCTGATATAAATCCACTTTAATTGTAGAGACAAAAAGTAAGCGCTTTCACGATCCTCTCAACCGTTTCATCCGACTCGAATAAAATCCTTCACCTACTTTTATACACTCAATACTCAATTAAAACATTAATTAAGAACATCAATTATTCAATTATGCATGCTAAAACTTCATATTAAGGACTTTATTTAAAAAATAATAAAAAGTATAGCAAAAAATACATTTGTCTAATAATAACTCATTAATGCTTAAGTGTCCTAGCTTTTAAAAAGGGTTTCAGGGACACTGCCTCATTAATCCCTGGAGAGGTATGTGCATTCAATCTGAGTATCCATCTTTGCTCTGCAAGCTCAGTCCTATTTTTTATGTCCCCACCCCTCATTCCTTCCTGCAGAATCTCTAGAACAATAAATTTAAAGGAATGCTGTCTACCCTTAGCTTCTACATGCTTAGAGTATTTGTTTCCTTTTTATTGGAAATATCTCTGTAGTGCTCCTGTATGCAGTCCTTTAGCATACGATTAGTCTTTCCTATATAGTAACCATTGCATATTATGCAGAAAGCAAAATACACTATATTTTTTGTTCTGCAGTCAGCATACTGCCTAGCTTGCAATTCAAAGTGCAGATCAGGGTGGATATATGTGGTACATGAATTAATATACTTGCATGCTGAGCAGTTCCTGCACATATAAGTGCCTTTTCTTTCAGATAAATTGTTCAGTCTATTATTCTTGTTGCCATAGCACAGTTGACGTTTAAGGAACCTCTTATTTTTAAAAGCAAAACTAGGTGCATCTTCTATAAAACCATTCAGGTCTCTAATAGTTTTCAAGATGTTCCAATTTCTTTTAAATACTTCACAAAAATACTAATGTCACTGCTAAAAGTAAGGGGGAATCTAAGTTTACCATCATTACTGCCATTCACCTGTGGTGTATTATTGGCTCCCTCAGAAAAAAAGGGTCTAACTCTGGTGTTTCTTTCTATCTTCAACTACATATTTATCATACATATCACCAGGATACCCTCTATCTAAAAACTCTTCTTTAAGCTTATCTGATGCTGTCTTAAGCTGTGACTCATCATTATGTAGTCTCATCAGCCTAAGGATTTGCCCTTTCACTATATTTTTATCTACAAATTTCAGATGCATGCTGTCTTTATGTAGCAAAGCATTTTTCCTCGTGGGTTTCCTGTGAATACTTGTCTGAATCCCTAGAATATCTCATTTCCTTAGTTTAACGTCAAGGAATTCTATCTCTTCCTGTGAAAATTTAACGGTAAATTTCAAGAAAGAGGTAGTGCCATGCCATTCATTCAATAAATGAAATAAGTTCATTTTTGTGCACCTTGCCATAGAAAAAACATGTCATCAACAAAACAAGTGTACCAAATTAAGTTGTTCCTAAATTCCTCTTTCTCCAGGAATGATTCACATTCCCATTGAACCAACACAAGATTGGCGTAGCTGTTGGCACACGGAGTGCCCATTGCCACGCCAAACTTTTGAAGGTACATCATGTCTCCAAAACTAAACAGTTTATTTGCTAGGATAATCTCAAGTAGAGAGCATATCAACTTGATCTTTTCATTGGTAAAAACACGTTTAGAATGCAGCAGGCTTCTGATGTTTTCAACACCCCAGGCATTGGGTATGACTGTAAATAGAGAGACTAAGTCTAGTGTAACAAAACAGAATGTTTCAGTTAGGTCTTTAGTCTTGCTATATAATAACTCTAGAAACATTCTAGTGTCTTTCAACACACTACTATATTTCTCTAGCACTCATTCTCTGTTTTACTTAAATTATACCGCTTAACTCCAGTACCTTCATCAAAGATTTTTCTAATTTCATTCTCACAGACAGAAACAAATGTGTCCACTATCGGATGCGTTTTAGGTACAAATGTACTTGGTTTAGTGAAGGTATGCATCACATTATCAGTATTTTTAAACATAGTCTTAAGAGTCAACGTTCTATCGAACATTCTTAACTCCTGTAGGATATCAACCATATCAGTTTTTTGCGATGGAATAAAAGATAAGCCTTTACTTAACACAGAGGTTTGTGTAGAAGTCAATGGTATGCTAGAGATATTTATGACCAAACCTTTGCAGTTCTGCTCTGTGTTACCCTCTGTTATGCAGCTAGACTGTTGGATTTCTCCAGGGTTTTCCCTTTCCTTCCTCGACTCCTCGATCTCTCTTTTATTGGTAGTGCCTCTTGTAGTTGAAACGGCACTAACAAAGTTCCTTTCTGCTGACCCATAACCTCCGAAAAAGAAGTAGCTTGATTGGTACAGTTGGATGTACTACTTTGTACTTTACGAATGGCACTCGTTGTTTGGGCATTTTTAGTCGTTTCTAGCATTAACTCAGGTAGGATAGCGCCACCCATGACATTATCGGTTATGCTCACTTCCTCCTCCACTTCCCTGCTCGTCGTTTGCCAATGCATGATAGGCTGTTCAGTCACCTGGTCTCCATTCGTGGGGGTTTGCCTCGGCCAGGCAAAAACCCTCCCATTTTGGAAATCTGTCATGGCCCTTTGCAACTTTTTTAATTTACCATTTTGTAGGTGCTTATCATATCCAGGAAATCTGGTCATGTAGACCATCTATTCCGTCAAGTAAAATATCTGCTGGATAAGTGTTCTGCAGGCGCATATGCAACCCCTTGAGCTCATTCATTAATTCTCTCTCCTGCGGCAAGAAAGAAATCTATCAACAACCTCATATAGTCATAGCTCAATTGTAAGTTCATTTGTTGCCCCATAACTTGGCATAGTTAGAACACGTAGACCTCTAGGCACTATTTTGTACCGCAGTGAAGCCTCGAGATGAAGTCTCTGCCATTGTAGACGTTTACATTTATATAGCTTATTTTCATAGTCTCTAAATTGTTCATTAAAACGTCTTTGCAGATTCTCATCAGCGTTCGGTTCACTACAAACAGGGATAACAGGTTGATCCACCAGAGGATTGCCTTCCATACACAAAATCCGATCCAAATTATCAGCTTGTAGGCGCAGTGCAACATTACTTACGGCAGTGCTCATGTCAGAGCCTTCAGCCATGCTCAAGTCTGGTGAATAAAACAAATGTAATAGCAAAGAAAATAGCACCAGCTACCTGATGAAGAACTGGCTCACACAAACCAATCAGATATAAAGAAAAACCGGCTGAGCCAGTCACCACGGCTGATATAAATCCACTTTAATTGTAGAGACAAAAAGTAAGCGCTTTCACGATCCTCTCGACCGCTTCATAAGGCTCAAATAAAATCCTTCACCTATTTTTATACACTCAATACTCAAAACATTAAGAACATCAATTATTCAATTATGCATGTTAAAACTTCATATTAATTCAATATTATTCATATTATATTCAATCTGAGTATCCATCTTTGCTCTGCAAGCTCAGTCCTATTTTTTATGTCCCCACCCCTCATTCCTTCCTGCAGAATCTCTAGAACAATAAATTTGAAGGAATGCTGTCTGCTCTTAGTTTCTACATGCTTAAGATTTAATGCACATACCTCTCCAGGGATTAATGAGGCAGTGTCCCTGAAACCCTTTTTAAAAGCTAGGACACTTAAGCATTAATGAGTTATTATTAGACAAATGTATTTTTTGCTATACTTTTTATTATTATTTTAAATGAAGTCCTTAATATGAAGTTTTAGCATGCATAATTGAATAATTGATGTTCTTAATTAATGTTTTAATTAAGTATTGAGTGTATAAAAGTAGGTGTATGAAAGGATTTGAGTCTGATGAAGCGGTCGAGAGGATCGTGAAAGCGCATACTTTTTGTCTCTACAATTAAAGTGGATTTATATAAGCCGTGGTGACTTAACAGGTTTTTCTATATCCAGAAGACAATGAATGAGCACCTTGTAAAGAGAACAATATGTGAAAAAGTTTCATCAGTTTTGTTCATAAAATAACAAAAAATGTTAATAAATCAGAGGCAAAACAATGAAATCTCCAAAAGTTTAATCAAAATTTGATCAAATGAATAATGCATCATAATTCTGGCAGTTTAAAAAAAAAATGACAGCTACAAAATGAGATGAGACAGTGTTTTTCTGTTTCCTTATAGGATTTTTCATCACAGTTGTACTAAACGGCATTGTACAACATCAAAGCAATCAATGTATTAACAGACAAAACTGAGACCTACCAATTAAAAAACATTTTATTTTAATTATATGCGTTGTAAAGATGAGAAAAGTGCAGTTGTATTTAAACATACTTGGAATGATGGCAGATCTCAGAAACAAGCCACTGCAATAGCAACTAACATATGAAGTTATAACCATCTTATTTTAGAGTTACCACCTGTCCCCCTTTACGAAGGACAGTCCCTCTTTCGGCCGTTGTGTTCCACGAAAAAAAAAACTAAAAATGGCAAATGCCATGAGATTTTTAGGACAAAAAATATATCATAAATTTTCTTTAATAGTTGCAAAAAAGTTCTTTTGTATCTGAAACACCAAAATTTACATGAAATGGCATAAGCAACTCAAATGTTACAAGAAGAAAATTCATTTAGGCAGAAAAAGTGAAGCCTGCAAAATCCACATTTCTCCAAACAATGTCTCACTTTGGGCATTTGAAAAGGTGGCATCCCTATCTTTTTAGCGTCTTCCAGTGCAAGAATTCCAGAAACAGTATCAACTATTTCACTAGGAAGTACCAGTCTTGCACTAGAATGCACCAACCTTAAATGCCAGTGTTCCTTCAGATGTTCCACCTTGTTCTATGTTCTACACTATAATGCATAGATGAAAAATTGGCAGGGGCTCCCGCATTGCGCCTTCAAGCCCAAACTCCCTCACAGGGAAGGATGGATGTGGCAGGCACACTGCCTTTCTTATATGTAACTTAAGCATGCAACTTTGTATTGTACCCATTGTTTTTGCAACAAAATAATAAAAAGTGCCCAAACAGTGGCTATGCCTAGGACCCTTATCAGGATTTGACAAATCTAAAGTAATCTGCCATAGTTGTTAATGTAAGTAAAATATCACACATGGAAAAAAACGTGCAACAAGGAGGTATGCACATGACTAGAAATAGAAGTTTATTTAACAAAGGTATTACTACAGAGAAGACAATGAAGAGCACCTTGTAAAAGGATTACATTTGTGTAATAGCATACCTAATTAATACAATTCCTCTAAAACCAACAGATTACTACAAAAAAAAAAAACACTAAACAGAATCTCTGGATTAAGGCAATTATTCTCTGAATGAAATCAGAAATTCACTCAGGATTAACCTTACCTGACAAATCAAATCAAGTTTCAAGTGTCTGTATATCAACAGAAGAAATGCATGCCTTTTCTATACCCAACAGAAGACTAACATTTGTTGTTGACATCATCTGTACTAGCTAGGCCCAGACAGTACGGATTAAGATTCTCATGACATCATATTCCTTCAACCACCACAAAAATGTAAAGTAATATGGTAATGTTTATAAGATACACACTATAGTCATACCTTTAAAATGTATCTCATATGAGAATCATTTTCCATTTTCAGTCTTTAAAATTCCAAGTTCCACATTTAAAAGGTCCGTCACACTTTCAATATCCTGAACTATGAATATTTGTTCAAAAATGTATTAATGCATCATACTATTCATAAACAAACCTTTTTGTAAGCATGAAGTAGCAATTGTAAACATGCGTTGAGCTACTTACTTAAAGGTGTAGTTCCATATTTTACTCTTTTGCTCCGCATTATGAAAGGCAGTGTTCCACATTTTGGAGACTGACGGTTGAGCGCTATAAGCAAAGTTTATATTACAAGTATTCCTGCAGTAGTATGTCAAATGGCAACACTTCCACCAAAGCAGTGACATGAAAATTAGAATTGCTTCTTTTTTGATTAATATCCATAGGAAGTTACAAGACTTCCCCACACATAACAGTGGAATGAAGGGAGGACAGTTTCACTGTTACAGATCACTCCTCAATAATCTAGGGTTATGGTAGCACAACTGTAATATTTTGGTTGAGAGAGTCCCTAAAATAGAAAACTAACATTTGGGTACATTCCCAAGCAGTATCTTATTTTTTTTAATCAGGCCCATTGTAAAGATAAGCAAAAATAAGAGTAAGATAAATACCATCTAATGAACACGGAGTCTGTATACAAAGCATGACATTATAGCACAAAAACTGGGCAATAATTTTCTACAACACAGCTTGTAAATCAAGTTTACATATAAACTATGTCTTTGTTTCTTATTATGAGTCAGCGACATCCAAGCAGAACTTGGAAAGGAACTACACCAGCAATGCATGATGCAAATACCCATTGCTTAACGTTCAGGATAGGTTCTATCCCATTAAATGTTAAGAGACTAGGACGTTAAGAGAACACTGTACATTTTACATTGGGCTTCGCTTAACATCCTCCTGCACAATGTCCACTTATCACAGTGCAGACATAAATGCAGTTGGACTTTGTGTAGAAGGACATTAAGCAGCGCACACCTGCAGTCGTATCCTACTTCTGTCCTGCAGAAATACTTAAGACAAATGAAACAAACATTGCAGAATGAAATAAAGTTAACTAACAAACGAGTAGCAGGATAAACAGTATATGTAATACATTCGGTAAGTAAGAAACTCTTTGGCCTTGGTCACTGCTAAACTAAAACATTCCCACACACAGAATACAAGCTATAAACATACCTAACTACTTATGCAAGAAAACAGAATTTTATTTTATATAGTTATAAACATACATGTATTCATATATGCATATTCTACATACATATAATTTTTTTCCACACATACACATTCAAGCATATGTGGTGTAAAACATTATCACAAATAAAAATGCATCTGCTTCACTGTAGTAACAAACATAAGCTGCAAGCTACAGCAAAATACAGATCCATCAGTGCTTTGCTTAACAACTTGCCAGAACAGCCAGCCAAACATAAGATATCTACCTTGCCTGCAGAACTATGTTACCTGTATAACCAAGGTCACTGATTTAAAGCATAGGCTCCAACCATCAAGAACAAGTTTCCTCTATGCAATACATGTTAAAATGAAACTGTGTTCATCCACTTTTACCCTCCCAAAAAAAGTACAGTTTTGTAAGCAAACTTACCATAACTGTAGATATTCTAATAGATCACTGTAGCAATAGCCTAAGTTATTAGGGTTATGTCCAGCCAAGGATATGACCAACCATTTCTGAAATAGTTATGTTGAGAATAACAAGAAAACTGAATGAGCAACTATCTTGAAATCAGACACTGGTGGTCTCCTACTATGGTAATAGAAAAAGAAACAGCTAATCAGCTTTCCTGAAGGTATGAATTCTGCCCCAGTCATACCCAAGCTGCTTGTAGACATCCAGAGTATGAAGAATTCTCTCCACCCAGTTTTTAGGTTTAGGAAGGAAGACAGAAAATAATACACTCAATGTAAACTCGGATACCACTTGTCTTTGTGAAAATTGAAGTAGGGTGACTTACCATCAGAGCCTGTAACTCAGATAGCCTCCTTCCAGAAATCAGAGCCATGAGAGATGCAGTCTATGTTAAGAACCTCAAATCTGCCTGATGAGCTCGAACTGGGGCAGTGGAGAAGGAGGAAGAAATTTTAGCTTTTGAAGTACAGAGTTAAAATCCCAAGGAGGAGCCATGCATTTCTTAGATGGATAAACATGTAAAACTACTTTAAAAACTTCATGAAGTTGAAGACGGGAAGAAAGATGACAAATGGCAGACCAATGAATCTTGAAAGAAGATTAAGAATGCACAGAGGGCAATACCTCATACAAATTATCAAGAAGCAAAGTGTTTTGGTTCTTGGAATGGCACAAACCAAAAAAATCTTTTTCACTTACAGATGCAACATTTCCTAATACCAGAGTTTTAGCCACCTTCAGTAACCTACTACATGCCCTCAGGAAAAAAGTGCCTAAAACAAATCAAAATGTATCGCCCATGTAACCAACTACAGAGATTTCAGAATGAGGTACACCAAATAACCCCATCTTGTATGGGTAAATGCAGTCTGTAAGGAAGCATGTAGTAATTGTTCTTGGCCAATTACTAAAGAAGGGAAAACCAGTGTTGCTGGGCTAAAAGGAAGTCACCACCACAATCTCTGGGGAGTCCTTCTGGATCTTTAGAAGAGGTATGGGTATCAGTGGGAAGGCATTGAGGAACATTCCCAATCCATGGGAATGTGAATGTATTAGTCTTCAGACCTGTTTGCAAGGAATTCTGGAACAGAATTTCTTTAACCACTTTTCAAGAAGGACAACACATCTATATGAGGTAATCTCCAAAGCTGGATAAATTTCTAGAATTTGAGAATGTCTCCATCGTTAGATCAATTTCTAGAAGACACCAGATTACAGTTTTCATTCAAGATGGCCAGTCCTAGTCCTGTTTAGCTGGTCTGCTATAATGTTTTGTTCTGACAAAGCGTATGAAGCCTGAATCTTCAAAACCAAGTTGAATTGCTACCTCCCAGACTATCATAACAAGTCTGAAAACGGAAGAAGATCAGATAACTCCTTATTTGTTTACATACACGCAACATCACAATGATGTGGTAACAACTTGCAGAGATCCTGGAGACCACAGAAGATTTAAGGATTTAGCATTTAATTCTGCCACTTTATCCAACACTTGTGTGCTTTTGTCTATCCTGTTTGTTCCACAGACCTTGCAGTTTCACACCTTCTGAAAAGCCTCCCACACAAAGTCTGAAGTATCCACTGTGAGAAATTGAAGGGAAGAAAGGAGAATGGGAGACCTACATTTTGAGAGAAGTGGCCTACCCATTAGAAATCCTAGCACGACTGAGAAAAAAAAGGGTGCTAATGAAGTGTCCAGATTCACCTGAGATAACATATATCCTCAACTGAAATCTGGTCAAGGGAATTATAAGAATCGTGGAAATGGCAGATGTCAGAATTTGGTTGGAAAAACTTAGGAAGATTTGTTGGCAGATCTCTACTTTGTCTGGAAGAGAAGCTCTTCCTAAGGCAGAATCTAGCAGACACCAAGAAAACTATTCTTTGTGAAGGGGTGAGAGAAGATGTTTCTAAGTTTACTTGAAATCCCAGACTGATTATGAGATTGTGAACCACTGATAAGTATTCTTGTCAGGTGGAATGAAGAAGTACAGGAGAGTATACAGAGAAAGAGGTTGGCGAAGAAGAAGTGGGATTGTCAGAGAGATGAAGAAAGTAGACAAGAGTATAAGGAGATGAGGTGCATGGCAAAGAGAGAGGTGGCGAAGGCTAAGGATAAGGCGTATGAAGAGTTGTATAAAAGGTTGGACACTAAGGAGGGAGAAAAGGACCTGTACCGATTGGCTAGCTAGACAGAGGGACTGAGCTAGGAAAGATGTGCAGCAGGTAAGGGTGATAAAGGATAATGAGGGAAACGTACTCACAAGCGAGGAGAGTGTGTTGAGCAGATGGAAAGAGTACTTTGAGGGGCTGATGAATGAAAAGAATGAGAGAGAGAGAAGGTTGGATGATGTGGGGATAGTGAATCAGGAAGTACAGTGGATTAGCAAGGAGGAAGTAAGGATAGCTATGAAGAGGATGAAGAACAGAAAGGCTGTTGATCCAGATGACATACTTGTGGAAGCATGGAGGTGTTTAGGTGAAATGGCAGTGGAGTTTTTTACTAGATTGTTTAATGAAATCTTGGAAAGTGAGAGGATGCCTGAGGAATGGAGAAAGTGTTTTGGTACCAATTTTTAAGAATAAGGGTGATGTGCAGAGTTGTAGTAACTACAGATGGATTAAATTGATCACTCATAGCATGAAGTCATGGGAAAGAGTAGTGGAAGCTAGGTTACGAAGGGTGGTGATGATTAGTGATCAGCAGTATGGTTTCATGCCCGAAAAGAGCACTATAGATGCATTGTTTGCTCTGAGAGTGTTGATGGGGAAGTACAGAGAAGGTCAGAAGGAGTTGCATTGTGTCTTTGTGGATTTAGAGAAAGTATATGACAGGGTGCATAGAGAGGAGTTGTGGTATTGTATGAGGAAGTAGGGAGTGTCATAGAAGTATGTTAGAGTGGTACAGGATATGGACGAGGGTAGTGTGACAGTGGTGGGGTCTGCGGTGGGAGTGACGGATGAGTTTAAGGTGGAGGTGGGATTACATCAAGGATCAGCTCTGAGCGCTTTCTTATTTGCAATGGTGATGGACAGGTTGACAGACGAGATCAGACAGGAGTCCCTCTGGACTATGATGTTTGCAGATAACATTGTGATCTGTAGTGAGATTAGGGAACAGGTGGAGGAGACCCTGGAGAGGTGAAGAGGTGCTCTAGAGAGAAGAGGAATGAAGGTCAGCAGGACTAAGACAGAATATATGTGTGTGAATGAGAGGGAGGATAGAGAAATGGTGAGGATGCAGGGAGTAGAGGTGGCGAAGGTGGATGAGTTTAAATACTAGGGATCAACAGTTTAGAGTAAAGGTGAGTGTGGAAGAGAGGTGAAGAAGAGAGTACAGGCAGGATGGAGTGGGTGGAGAAGAGTGTCAGGAGTGATTTGTGACAGACTAGTACCAGTAAGAGTGAAAGGGAAGGTCTACAAGAGGGTAGTGAGACCAGCTATGTTATATCGGTTGGAGACAGTGGCATTGATAAAAAGGCAGGAGTCAGAGCTTGACGTGGCAGAGTTGAAGATGTTAAGATGTGCACTGGGTGTGACGAGGATGGACAGGATTAGGAATAAGTATATTAGAGGGTCAGTCCAGGTTTGAAGGTTTGGAGACAAAGCCAGAGAGGCAAGATTACGTTGGTTTGGACATGTGCTGAGGAGGGATGCATATTGGGAAAAAGATGCCAAGGATGAAGCTGCCAGGTAACAGGAAAAGAGGAAGGCCTAAGATAAGGTTTATGGATGTGGTGAGAGAGGACATACAGGTGGTTGGTGTGACAGAGCAAGATGCAGAGGACAGGAAGAAATGGAAACAGTTTATCTGCTGTGGCGACCCCTAACGGGAGTAGCCGAAGGAAGAACATAAGGATTCTTGTCAGCTGGAAAAAAAGAGTCTGCAAATACAAGACAACCTTCTAAATATTGAAACATGAGAATGCCTTGAAGTTTACAACAAGCAATTACTGGAGCCAGGCAATTTGTAAATACCCTTGGAGCAGGAGAGAGTCCAAACTGTAAGAGAGAACGAATAGTCTACGCCACATACAGAAAATCTTACAGACCTCACTGCTTTGCCAGAGGTGGCATGCATCTGTCACCCCTGGGCTTCTGGATAATGGCCAAGGCTCTTGCCACCCCTACAGTATCTTTTTTAGGCAGTGTTCCAAAGACCAAATCACCACCATAACAGCTATATACAAATGCAATCTGAGGGTGATGCTGCTCAATGCTAGAAGTCTAAATCTCAAAATGCACTCGGTAGAAGCACTCCTTAAAATGGAGAACATTGACATTTGTGCCATAACAGAGACCTGGTTCAAGGCAGCAGAAAGCACCCCTGCACTACCAGGCTATAACTCATTCCACACCTTTCAGCCCCAGAACTTGGACCAAAGCTCCAAAGGCGGTGGTGTTTTCATATTCATAAAGGATGCGCACACCTCCACACTGGTAGCCCAACATAACACATCTGAGATACTTCAGGTGCACCTAACATTGGGTAAGACAGTGATTCAGGTTATAGCCTGCTATAGGTCTCCAACCATGTCCCAAGACTCACACTCCACGTTTCTAAGCACCCTGGAGAATATTAGGGTCCAACCTAACATTCAACTATCCCTCCATTAACTGGGAAGACTTCTCATGTACCAATACACTTGCCCAACATTTCCTGGAATTCATTAATTCCAATGCCCTGGACCAGCTTGTTCTTACCTCCACTAGAGGTAGCAACATCCTTCACCTGGTCATTACTAACATTGTCGACCGTTGCTCTACACCAATAGTCATCTTCTCCCTGGTTAGATCCGACCACAAACTAATCACCTTGGAAAACCACATTCCCCCACCCCCCAGCAAAGGTAGCCATCATGAAAAACTTCTCCAAAGCTAACTTTGGGCTCCTAAAAACAGAGGTGGCTAACTTCATGGCACCCATGCAAATGGAGAATAGTTGCATGACTGCCGAATCATACACCAATGCACTGTACAAACACGTACACAAATGCATGGATCTCACCATACCCAATAGAACCAAGATGGTCTCCTCCAAAAAAAGGAAGCCAATCTGGTGGTCCCCTGCCATAAACAAACTATAACAGAAGGAAGAAACTGATGCAGAATAAGGTGAAGTCCCAAAACTGGAAAAACTTCCTTATCAGCCTCAACAAAAATTTGTGATCCCTCATCAAATCCTCTAAAGCTAGCTATGAAAATAGAATTGCGGCAGACAGTAAAGACAACCACAAGGCCTTCTACAGTTATGTAAAGAATCTCCATGGCAATACCCAGATTTGCTCTGAGCTACTGCACAATGGTACCTCCTATACCGAGCCAACAGATATTGCCAATATGGCAGACAGATTCAGTGCCAACTTTACCCCCCTCCAAAGGACCAGTTACAATACCAGTTGATTGCCAGGCACCCAGTATTACTGCTGCACAGGTTAAAACAGCACTGTCCAAGGCCAAAAATACGGCTTCTATGGGACCGGACAATATCCTTGGCTGTGTTCTACATGAACTACAGAGTGAACTGGCACCTCATCTGTGTGCCCTGTTCAATCACAGCTTCAACTCAGGCTTTGTCCCTACTGAATGGCACACTGCTACAGTCATTCCTCTCCACAAAAGGAGGAGCGACTACAGACCCTGGGAACCATCTCCCCATTAGCCTGACAAGTCTGATATGCAAAGCTATGGAACGCATCGTCATGAACCTAATAAACAAGGATATAGGGAATCTCCAAACTCTGGATCCCACACAGTTTGGTTTTGTGAAGGGTAGATCATGCTTGCTCAACCTGTTCAACTTCTTTGAGTCAGTCACCAGAGCTGTGGATGAAGGCAAGGTGGTTCATACAGCCTACCTTGATCTGACCAAGGCCTCCGATACCAATCCCCACTCAGGAATCATACAAAAACTCACTAAGCTAGGGATAAATCCCTATATCACTAGGTGGGTTGCAAACTGGCTCACAGGTAGAACCCACAGTGTGAAAGTAGCTGACTCCAAGTCAGACTGCTGACCAGTCACGAGTCGAGAATTGAACTGGGAGAACCTCTTGCTGTGAGGTGACAACACTATCACTGCACCACTGTGCCATCTGACTTGTTCACACAAGCATGCACATACAAAAAAAAAATCCCCTGACAAAGACAGTCCCATAACATTGCTTTTTCCCAGCTAAAAATAAAATATTTCACTGAAAAAAAATACAAGTTTTCCTCAGAAAAAATAAATTATTGTTTCCCCACCTGGGAACTTACTTGCTCAACCTTGAAGAATCGCTAAACAATCATCAATATTACAAAACCTGAAGGTGTGCCCTTAAGTGGCAAGACAGCTCTAAAGCTTTGGATGCTCTAATGCCCTTCTATGTGGAGCTTTGCTTGAGCTCCTGGCAGTTAGAGCACATGAAAGGTGCCCTTAGGCTTTGAAAAGCTGGTCAGTTGGTCATATCCTTAACAGGATACAACTTCAATAGCTTAGGATACTGCAGAAGTGATCGAATGTTGAACATGCACCATTACAGTACATATGGAAGCTATGCACCGTTACAGTACATATGGAAACTAAGCCAGGTTTCTAATAAAGCAAACATGTTAGTAATCCAGTATAACTGGTTAGCACCAGATTACAAGTGTGCTTATGTATGTGCACACGTGATGTCTTCTACTGCTTTCCTAGGTTTAAAAGTAGTAGGACAGGTGTTCTATGTAAATATTTCTAAAGGATGAAGAATTTCTGTATAAAAATGGGACAGCTCCTAATTTCATTGCTGCTGTTCCATGATCTTCCTTGTATCCTTTAAAGCCAAGATTCTTGAGGCAGGAGTACCAAACAAAATCAGTCCAGTTTCAGTGACCATCAATTATGCTTGCATGTGACTATATTCACAACAGCCCTAGTATATCACTAACTGCTTGCGAGTACACTTTCAATATGTAAACACTACAGACAGGACATTCTTAATCATAAAAAAAGTCCATCCAGATTTTTACTTTCCAAATTGTTTTCTAAAAGGAAAGAATGCAATGTTCAAAATGGTAAGAAAAACTAAACAAAGCATGCAATTTTGACTGATGAAGAACCCTCTGATCAGTCACAGTCCCTCTCCAACCACTTTCTTTCCACAGTAAAACAAAGAGTACCTGGATGGACTGTGGATGCACTACAAGCCTCAAAGTTGTAGGCACATAGAACATAGAAAGCACTGATTTTAGATTATTAATCATCCTTATTAAATTTCTGCTGAAATTCAGCAGATCTCTGACCTACGGGCTGATGGCAAAGATGTTGCAAATTCTTATTCCATAAGTACTGCATTTTTTGTCAAACCTTTTTAAATTATTAAAAAAAAATGATATAATCATAATCACAAATTCCAAAAAAAAAGGGAATCAGCCTAATGAATTCAGAGATTTACAGCATTTCTGAAAATCTCCTCTTAGGAGAAAAGATGTCTGAAAGAGGGCTACGATTGTTTGCTCCTCCAATTGTAATTGTAAAATTAAAGCATACATCTTGAAGATCAAACTAGGAAGAAAACAAAGTATCACCGTAAGCACAAACATCATACCGGTGGGAGATAGTCCAGGTTAAAAAAGACCCTCATCATCTTTTGAGGAATTACAAGAAATGTGCCTCTCCTCTCTCTTAGCTTTTTCATTTTTTCCTATGAATTTTAAATATTTTTTTCTGACAAAAGCAAATCCCAGGTTTTTGTCTCCTTGAATCAGTGGCTTAATTAAACTTTATGAAAATATCACAACTATTGACCTTCTGACTGTGGCCTAAACAAAAACAGGGAGCTAGAAATGCAAGTATTTTGGGGCTTTGTGCTTACCCTTGTTATATCGGACAGATTTAGTTGACACAGTTAGAAATTTTGTGATGAGAAAACAGCATGTAAAAACTTGATAGATTAATCTGTTACAAATTACAATATCCCTCTGGCAAATTGGTAGATATACAATGCTCACAATGGTAAGAAAAACTAAACAGAGCATGCAAAGCTCAAGACATATAGATGGATATATGAACATGACTGAATTAGTGCATGACACTGCTTTTCCAATTTCTGACTAGCAGACAACACTAAATAGAAAGGTGTAATCCCAAATGTTAGGGCTACTGTTACAGTAACAGATCTCAAAGTAGATATAGTTTCCTTTTTGGAAGCATAAATATGCAGTTACTAACTTCCCATTCTCTGCAGATTAATATCTTACTTTTTTACTGTGTGACATATTCTCTGCAGATTAATATCTTACTTTTTTACTGTGTGACATCAGCTATGCTAAGCATGGAAATGGAATAGCAAAATCTGGCATCAGTTCCATACAAATGAGAAAATGAATGCTTGACACATCAGAGGCCCATGGCTATCAAGAAAAAAAGTGATCAGAAACTGAGAAGTACTACTGTAAATACATCGAAACATTTAAGTATTACAAATATATGTTTATATACATTGCTGCATTACAATAGTTTTCAAACAGCAAAACAAACTGCTTTGAAGCAAAAGTTGTACTTGTTGATTCTGTAAGAGCATTTGATAAAGGAATGTTTTATCAGTCATTCTGCCCTTGTAGAGGGAAATTATTGAAAAATGATCCTTAAACTATGGGCTTACTGAACATTTTAAGCGGTTCTTTACAAGCTATGCGTCATTTTCCACAGAGCAATAACCAATTTTAAATATTTTCCAGGTTTCAGTTTTGAATTTTACCATGTCAAAGAGACAAAACTCCACTTCAGATATTATAAAGACACACCTGTTCTTTTTGTCCCTTGCATTAATAATGCAGGGCAGCAATAGCCTAAAATGCATGTGGTTAAACAACTAAATATTTTACAACTTCTACACTTATTATAAACAGCATCAACAGACTAAAGTTTCAAAGCACAGGTGTTTTAGATATATTCATAATCCATCTTTGCATCCTAGCCAGAGGCAATATGTAATAAAGCAGATGTAATGAGAAAGAAGGCAGCATCCTTATGTTATCATATCTCAATGTACTACCAATAAAGATGCTTTCAGGGTGGAATGCACACACTCTATGCAATCTTTTGCATGAGAAAAAGTAAGCCTTTAAACTACTTCAAAAGCATTTCATGGTTTAGCACTATACATTTCCGACATGCCAATGAAGTCTACTTAAACAACTTTAGCAATGGTATCAATCTCACATGCAGAATGTGAGGAGGCAAATCTTGGCTCGGATACAGACTAACAGATCTGTAGATAAGAATTCTGATGCTGATTTAATCAGAGCTGGTACACATTTAAACTGGGCAAGAAACAAACCTGGACTTTGTTCAGAGAAGACAATCACACAGATCATTAATACCACTGTTAACACCTAGCTTTTTTAAATCTGTTTTGTTTACAGTTTATCGAACAAAGTCTTCATATGAAATTATCCAAAGTGGTTGCTTGCATGAATTGTACAGGCAAATTAATCTACTGTCTCAACCTCCCAAGCCCCATGTAGAACTTGCCCTGATTAGTATTAGCTACATTTGGTGCTGCTCCTTAGTTTCAGAAAGAGGGGAACCCAGGAAAAACAGAATTTTTTGCAATTTTCACTTCAAGCAACAACTGAAATGGTTGGATCAGTATCAGAAGTGCAGATTTATAAACTTAGGCAAATAAAAATTCTCGCATACTCTAGTTTTGACATAATGACTCTACTACAGAATGATTCGAGACAAGGGATCACATGACAACTCACAGTGACATCAGATTTTGAAAGCTACACAGACTTTTCATACATTACTGTGTGGGATAAACAATCTTCTTTTAAAGCAACAGAGTACTACAGTTTATAACAATGTGCTACATGTATAGACAGTGTGTCATGAGATGCAGCTTTATTTAGTTAGTATCAAATGCAATTCAAAACACATTTTCAACACAGTTAAATATGTAGAGTCACTGTATTTCATTTTTAATCAGTCTACCAAATACTGAATACTTATACATCCGCTACATTAAAGACTCCCTTATGACCAAATGGCAGAACAGATACAGGGTCAGTTAAATATTCAATAATGTCCACATCACCATTAGGCACAATAGAAGACAGAAGAACTTCATGGTTCAGCACTCTGTTACAGTAGTTTTCTGGGGACATTTGCAATTAATTTTCAAGCTCAGGTTTGGGCTATGACATGAGTAGGCCATCTCGCAATACTTTAACAGCTGGCTGCACCAATTATGTCATCCAAATATCATGTCCTATTTCTGGTATTTTCCATAGGTCTCTACAATTACATCTGTAAACTCAGCTGTGTTGACCTTGAAGCAAATCTCAGAAATTCTGTTGGTGCTAAATGTGTATTACAAGGTACTGAATGTGTATTATAAGGTACAGAGGACAATTTACAAAATACTTTTAACTTTAAGCGGTCAGCAAGGGAAACAGCATAATAAGAACTTCCTGCAATTCACAGTGTAAGAGCAGCTCCAGAACCAGCTGCCTGGCTAAACAGCACGGTAAAAGCAGTAAAACAAAATGTTAAACACTGATCTTTAATACCTAAATAAGTGGATCAAAAAGGGAACATTATCTTCTTCAAACAAAAGTAGCAAAAATGCCCAATACATTACATTATTTATATTTGTAGGCATCCGTCATTGGATAACAGTCAGTATTAACCTTTTTAGTGGTCTCGAAAACACCTTTAACATTATACCCTCTTTTTGAAATAAAGTATGGTCTTCCACCAATGTTACTAAAGATATCTGGACGTCTATGAAATACTGAAATGCTCTCCAACTGTTACCAGTACTCCTTGTATCTTCATCACCTCTAAATCACAATGACATAATTCAATTACTTGTTCTTTAAACAGTATTAGCACAGCCCACATTTACCATCTTTACCTTATATGAATTATTGCCAGAAGTGTAGCTAAAGTTGGCAAAGGGGGCATCTGTGCTGGATGCAAGGTGCTGGGGATGGCACAATTGTGAGTACTGAGAATGTTTTTTTTATTTTTTTTGTTCTTTTGCACCTCATGTTGAGGTTGTAGAAGAGTGATGTTGATGACATGGAGCACCGCCTTTAAGAAACACCAGTACAAGAAGGGACTTTTTCTTTGTTCTTCCAAGTTAGTTTTGAGAATCACCAAACTGGGAAGTGACAGTGGGTGTCATATGAGCCAAATACAATATTTTTTGCAATTTAAGATTGGGGTGTATATACTACCTCTTAACCACATCCACTTCAATTTTTTTTTTGTATCTATATTTATATCCGCTTTCCAAAAAGATATTTTTTCAAAATATCCATGTTGTTAATAAGCATCTGCTCATCAGTACTAAGCCTTGAAAGTCTTATTGCTTGTGTTTTAAAATCATTATCCTTAATATAACCAGGGTTCTCGCTAGCAGCAAGTATAAATTTAATACAAGTTGGTTTCCAGAATACATTAGACTTAAAGCAATTGTTCTTGCTATCACAATATCAACAACCAAAAATGTAGATTAGGCCTATCGATCTTGTATGAAAAATGCAAGATAACACAGCTGGAATTTAACCAGTGCTCAGCTTCATTCACCATTTCACTAGGTCTAGCTACAAAATAGAAAAGCTCATTAATAAAACACACATACAACTTAACATATTTATAAAAATATATATGATAAAGCCATGTCCTTTCCCACACTAAATCTGCAAAGGTAGGGGCTACATTCGTCCCCATCATCACTTGTTAAAATAATTGGTTTTACAGCAAGCAGTGTGGCCTAATCACCCTAGTACTAAAGTCAGTAATAATAGACAAGGTACTTCTAATCATCTCAAGACCTCTCTCCTACAGTATTTCAGGATATAAAATCATAAACTCAAATACGGTGTTTAATGCAAATGGCCACAGGGGAACACAGATTCTTCAAGAAATTGAACAAACACATTCATCAGCTCATTGGTCTAAACTTCACTTACAGATTTCAGTACTTTGACTATTTTACCCAGATGAAGTATATTATTCCCGAGTACCACAGAAGTGATGGAGTATATTATTCCCGAGTACCACAGAACTTTCAAATTTTATAATTTTGTAACAAGTTTCCTTTTTATTTTTACTTACTTTTTTTTTTTTACTGAATTTTATCTGCACTTTCTCTAAAATCTTAAGTTGACCCTTAGTGTATGTGGGAAAAGGCAATATTATACTCAAATGGTCTGATATAGATCTTAAATAAAAGAACCACACAGTTCTCACCTCTAGTGGAAAGATTCCTTCACGAAAACCCTATATATTGAATAGCCTTTGTACTAATTTCCTTATCGTGTGAATTAAAAGATACATTAGATGTTATGATGATACCAAAGTCTTTGTATTCCTTAACCTTAATTTGCTAGCTTGTTAAATATATTGGGAATCTTGGAAATTTGAGAAGTACATAATATTATACTTGTCAAAGCTAAATTTAAGGCTGGTTTCTAATGTCCACTTACTCAAACACTGTAAATATTTGTTGATGTCAGAATCAGTTTCAGTTTGCATTATAAACCCAAGTTTGCAGTAATTTGTGTACCCAAAATGTAGTGTTCCTAGGAATAATAAAAAAAATCATATTAAATAATGTTGGTCCCAACACAGATCCCTATGGAACACAAGATTTAACTGGCAAGTAATCGGAATATACATTTTGAATCAACACACAGCTGTCTAGTAGTCAACTAGATCATAATTCCTCTAATAATATAAACATTTATACTAGATTCAATTAAATATTTGTAGATAGCTTGAAATGGGAGACAGTCAAAAAGTCTTAGCTAGGTCTAGATAAATTACCCCTGGTGACAATCTTAGATCTAAAGACATAGGTATATGTTCATAAAAGCTTTCCAGGTTATTCACAGTTGGTTTGCCCTTGAAAAATCCATGGTGTTTAGTGTTATTTACTGCTGCCACCAGTAATATCTGTCAGATCTAAGAAACAACTTTCAAAGCTCTTATAAATTATTAACGTTAAGCTTATTGGTCTGTAGTTTTCAATCAGAACTTTCCTACCTTTTTATGAACTGGAGTTGATCGAGATAATTTCCAATTATTCAGAACAGCATTGCTAGCCAATAATTATTAAAAGTTTGTAAAATTGGCATACTTTCATTTTTAATACTCAATAATAAATTGTCAGGTATCATGCCCAGTTCCCATAGATGTTGTTTTCTTAACTAAAAGCTTTGGCTATATAAAATCCAAAAACAGGAGTTTGATCAGTAAAAAAAATACTATAACAATCATCAGAAGTGATATTTAAAAATAATTTAACATGTTAGCAATCATTTCTTTATCTTGGGTTACTTTGTCATTAATAACTATTATCAACTAATATAATCGCAGTATGAAACATATTTGTAAAATGCTTTTTTATTTGAATAATTACTAATCATTTTTTTTTTCAAAATGAACCCTTGTTGTTTTAGTTTCCTGCATATATTATTGAATTTTTTTTAATTTATTTAGCAAACAAGAACACCACGACCACCCAAAGATCTTGTTGAATAAAATGTGAATAAGGAAAACAAAAACTCAGTAAGACCACCACGGCTTCCAGTATGATAAAAGTTCCAGTTTAATAGATAGGACAAGCGCTTTCATGTAGACACCCTACACTTCATCAGATCCTTACAAACCTCATTAAAACACATCATTATATATAATCTCAGTACAACATTTAATCATTTCATCAGAGATTGTTTTATTATTTGTGATTATTTAATTAGTCAATCAATTAAACAGTCAGTCACTAGATAAAAGCAAACTACTGAAATTATTTATTTATTTATTTATTTATTATATTTGTTTACCGGGTAATGACAGTCTGGGCCAGAAACCTATTTTCAGGGGAGATCCGGGAGAAAAGCTCCTAACATACAGTAGAGAAAACTAATACTAACAATAATATTTGATATGTAACAGTGCAAATTAAAAAGCAAAACAAATTAATTATGTTACAGACAAGAAATACAGTTTCAAAACAGTGTGTTTGACAATTGATTACTTAGGATTTAAGACCACACTAGCTGCTAATAGGAGAAGTGCAAGTAAATGTTAGCCAAGTGGAAATAAACAGTAGCTATGGGGGTTGAGCTAGATAGGAGAAGGAGCAGTCAAAGGAAATACTGATGGAGAACGGGCAGACCTAGCCAAAAGTAAGGCAGGAGCAGAGCCAATGATTTGCTAGATGTTCTTTTAGGAGGTGTTTGAAATCATGAAAGTTAGGGGTTTTTGCTATGGGTTGAGGAAGAGTGTTCCAAAGCTTGGCAATTTTATGGGAGTAGAGGGAGGTGCCTTAATTATTGTGGGGTTGGATAACCTTTAACATTAGTTTGAGGATCAAAGTGATCTGTGATTTATATTAGGTTGGATTAGGTTAGTAAGTGTGGGGCAGTCACTGGGTTGGTGAATTAGAATATTAGAATTTTTCTTAAAGGTTTTGTTACTTGTTCCTTCTATACAACTTCAAAATGGCCTTAATCCACCACACAACAGAAGAAAATACAGTACCTTTGAGTTACAAACATGGTAAAAATTAACACAACTGCAAAACAAATTTGCTAGTATTGTTTTAAAATAAAAGTTAAATGATACCAACTGATATTGGCCAGTTGAGAGACTAAGCTGCAGTGATCGATGTGACCCACAGTTTATATTTTTTGCATATAAAGTTTTTAGTGGTCAAATGAACTTCAAATGATATGGAAACATGATCAGACATTTATAAAGGGGATAAAACTTTCAAGCATTTTGTCAGGTATAAGAGAGTGGCAGCAACAATATCACGTATATTTTTACCTCTGGAGTTACATGTAATTAATTTGTCACTCCATAAAAAAATGATAGCAAAAAATTCCTTTTCAAGACAGCTTATAGACACATTTCCCCAATGAAAACGACTCCCAGTAATAAAAAATATATTTTTATCATCACGACATTTTTTTTTATCTTAACTAAATATTATTAATTCGCACTAGCCTTACCTGGCGCACAGTAACTTAAGATAAGGTATATACTTTTGGCCTTGTCAAAAAAACCTGAACAGTTTCTAAATCAATAATCTTCAATAACAGACTATACTGAATGGTCTTACAAAGCCATAGAGTAACCCCTCCACCTTTAGTGTTATACATCAGAAGCTCATATTTAATAGAATCTTTCATGAGATAGCAAGCAGAATTCCCTGATTCAGTTATGGCAACAATTCTGTAAGTTTTATTAACTGTTGTCCCTGTGAGTTCAAATTATTTCTCAAGCTTCTAGCACTGCAATAGAAGCATTTTATAGTTCTATCAAACTCTCTATTGCTATTGGCTGATTTGATACATAGCCTTTTTCTATAAAAGATTAAAATTTGTTTCGTAACTTTGCCAGTCACAAATGAAGCACTGTCTAGACTTGGGTGTAACCTATTTAAAGAAAAAGTCACTGATCAAATATACAGTCTTCCCAATATCTAATCAATTTGTCTTATAAGGCAAAGACAGTTGTTTCAGCCAGTTATTAAATGCGTGGGCCTTAGTAAGCAATCAATCCATGAGCTTGATGGTATGATTTCACTAAACATGCAATCAACTTTTAGCTTTTCAAGATACTCACTTATTTCTAGAATTGCCTTCTTCGTGATTCACTGGCGTATCTCTATGGTCATTTGTCCCTGCATGGATTATATAAATAGCATATCTAGGTTTCACTAAGTAAGCCTATGTAACAACTTTGGCACAAGTTTCAGTCCTGGCAATGCTGTTACTGTATGTATACGTTTCTTCAAGGTATTACTTTGACTTATTGCAGGTTTTACCATAAAACCATTTTTAATACTTGGAAATTCTATTTCATATGTTGATGTTAACATTTTCTTGTTTATAGAGAAATATTTATTACATCATCTTTATCATGTGTTACTAAATTAAGAAATATCCCATATTCCTGTAGTATCAGCTTGTCCGAGTAGTTTCTTTACAGCAACATTTTTGTCTTGTAGATTAGACTGTAACTGGTACACTTCCAATATTTGTTTATTAAATGAAGAAACATTTAATACATGCTCAGTTCCCTGTATTAATAAATTGTATTTATCAACTTTGACTTGTGTTGGTATTGTTCTTGTGTATCACAATCACTTCAGGGTAAAGGCAGCCATTTTAAGGGTTGCGGGAAGTAAATGCATCACTTATTGGAAGGTTATGACCATTCAGTCCCATATACAAAAAGTGTCTAAAGTTAACAATACAGCTGTCATACCCCCTTTGTCACAGTCTGTTATCTCTTCAAAGTTTATCTTGTCTGTATGTTCAGTGCTCAAGTTTGCCTTTTTAGTGCATTTTCATTTCCCTTTCTTATTAATTTTCATATTAATTAACCTTTTCCCTTTTATTATTTTTTCTTAACTGTACCAATCTTAAATTTACTTCTCAACATGAGAATGTAGTAAGCCAGGAATGTTATCCTTAACTTCATTATCTGCCCAGTCTAGGATATACTCAGATGTAAATGCTTTACCAAAATGACAGAGACAAGAATGTTAAGGAGATCCATGAAGGCAAAAGGCCGAGGTACCAGATCGTTAACCAAATAATAAAGAAGATACTCTGGTGAAGTGCTGGTGATTCTGTGTTTTTTATTTTACTATTTGCCCGCTGGTGTTTTTTGACAAGAATGTCTCACTGATGTTCTTGCTTTTTTACAATGTTTAATAATACAGCGAGCCTCACACAATTTGTACATAAACCATCGTGTCTATTCTATGTTTCTGTATGGTAGTACTTACTATTAGCAGAAGTCGGGGGTAGCGATGGGAACTCCATGCACAAATAGGTATGCCAGTCTGGTCCTGGCAAGATGGGAAGAGCTATGGAAAGTGGATATTAACAAATGGAATAGAAACATAGTTTTCTATAATCGGTTTGTGGATGATGTCTTTCTTTTATGGGATGGCGATTTAGCGTCCTTGGAACATTTTGTACAATTTTTGACCAACGCAACTTCATTTTTGAAGTGACATATTCTAGTACAGAGATAGAATTTTTGGATGTTAAGCTGATGTTAGAGGACACAGGAAGCATCAATACCAGAATGCATAGGAAACTTGTATGGTACAGTCATTTACTACGCAATACCAGCATGCATCCCAGGCATGTTCTTGACAACATAGTGACTAACCAACTAACTCAAGTGTCCAAGCTCTGCATGAGGGATGAGGATTATAGGGAGGAGCAAATTAAACTCAATTACTTTACTAAGAGAGGATACAAAGTCAAAGAGACACAGACCAATGAAGCAATTAGCTTTGAACTACGCTCTCAGAGGATCAGACCCTATTTTTGGACCAAGGAGAAACAATTGAGATCAAGCAAAAGGAGGTAAAGTCCAATCTGATATGCCAATTGACATATAGTACTGACAATTTTGCTATCCGTAACACCATCAGAAAATTCTGGCCAGTGCTAACATCTGACAACAAAATTAGGGAAATTGTTGGAGATCAACCCAGCTTTTCTTTTAAAAACAGAAAAAAATTAAAAAGACTATTATGTTATAAAACAGAAACTGAAGCTATTTCTGAAGACAGGAGTTTTCAAATGAATAGGAGAGTTGGTACATTCCGATGTGGAAGTTGCAAGGCATGTTCTCATATAAACATCTCAAATACTTTCACACATCCCCTGACTAAGATGAACTATAAGTTTGAAGGATTTGCAAACTGTTGGAGTAAGAACATTATCTATGTGGCAACCTGCAGTCATTGCAAGGCATACTACACAGGGGAAACTAATCAACTGTTGGGAGGGTGGCCTAATGGTTAAGGTGTTTGCCTTACAAACACAAGGTACAGGGTTTGAATCTCACAGGGGATAATTGGCTAGGCTTAAAATGGCTTTCAAGGGCAGTTAGCCTAGTACTATCCTATGATCCTGTAAAAATGTTTAAGGAACGTATCCTAATGCACTTATCTGACATAAGAAAAAAAGTTACCAGCAATGCACTTTACATGCACATTAGTACAAATGACACTCATTCTTTCAAGTTTATGGCACTAACTAGGCTTCATGAAACATCAAGAGGTGGGGATTTAGTAAATCGAACAGAAATTGAAAAGATGAAGTGGATAATGAATTTGCACTCAGATCAGTCACCAGGTCTGAATGCATTTGTCCCTTTAAAACCTGCACCAAAAGGGAAACCTCTTCAGTACTCAAAATGACATAATTGAAAGGGTGTGCATGCTGCTATGGTTACTAAGTGCATCTAAGTGGAGTGAACACTAGGAAATGAAGGTATTTAAGAGGAAGTTTCACTGGCAAACATTTAGGATTTGAGAAAGATATTATACCGAAAGCGCTTATCCGGTTTAGGAGCCAGTGTGTTTATTTTATCTACTCACTGAATATTTTTATTGAAGTTTTCAAGTTTCAATTGTTTTAAGTAGAATTGGTGGCAGAACCATTTGTTTTTGGAGTTTTATATTTTGATATGCTCTGCCTTTGGTGATGCTACTTGCTTCTTTTTTTGCCTGTTCTTAAAATAAGTTCCAGTGTGCAAATTCAACTATGTTCATTTTTAGTAAGTAATCTAAAATATACAAATTTAAGGACGCCATCTTTACAACAAATGCCCACGACTCAAATATAATTCACAGACTGAATTTCAGTGAAATACAGAGTAGAATAAGGCACTACTTATATGAAGACAATCTACTTGCTTCAATTTATAGTAAAATGTTACAGCAACAAAAGTAGGAAAAGTATAATGCATCATAAGCTTACTAGCCTACTGCATTACTACCATAATAAACGTAAACAATTGCACAGCAAAATCCAGCTTGAGTCCTAATTGAAATCTTTGAACAAACAAGTACAGGTTAAACTGGCCAACAGCCAGTAATCTACAAACCAACTAAAAATACATTTGCTCCAAAGAACGAAAAAATACTATATACCGCATCAGACAACCTAAAAGTCCTGTAACTGTTAGCAATGTCACAATAAATAAATACATTAAGGTACTAACACAATGTAAGGACTATTGGTAACACAATTCTGAACAAAAGAAACTTACATTTAATGTGTACTACTTACTGAATGCCATTCATCCACAAAATCAATAAAGATCTACTTTAAATATATTGAACTCCCATCAGATTGACTGTCATGCCAGTCAACAGTTGCTAATGAAACCAATATGTGTATGTGCTCCTGAAGAAGATGGGGGACAGCTCACAAATAAAAACAAAAATAGATGCAATCACTTTATATCCAGAACTTGCACTCATTAATAGAGCTGCACTATTTAAACTCCCTCCAGATTAGATGGCATGCCAGTCAGCAGCTGCTGATAAAACCAATAAAAATAGAACGACTTCAGAGTCATAAAGATGGGGGACAGGCTGACAGCACACAATTATCTGACTCGGTCATAAAATATATCACCCCATGTGTGATTCACACATACACCACTTACTCAAACAATCTCGTAAATCTTTAATGTAAGACGGACTGTGGGGGATGGAATTCCATTTAGAATTTAAAAGTATAGAAATACCCACTGTAACAGAATCACTAGCAGACACTACTTGTTGAAATGGGGGGGGGGGGGGCTGCTAGGGATTTTTTGCTACACAGAAATCCCAAACAAAGTGTCTAGCTTGGGATGTTCCACTTTCAAGAAATCATATTTGCATAGCAAGGCTGTTGCTATGCAAAGTTACAAAAGCACTTAAGTCTACATATTTATAAGCTAAAGCCACTTCTTAGTAACCCTCTCAAAATTGAGAATATCCTGCATCTTACAGGCAACTTTTTTCAACATACAGATGTGTGCACATGTATTCATGGTAATCATAACCCCACTTTTATCATCCTTCATGAATTTATCATCATTCATAG